>NC_041384.1:617525540-617679883 GCF_002162155.2 Triticum dicoccoides | reverse complement strand
TCAACAATACTCAGCGGGGACTAGTTTGTTTATTCCTAATTATTATCTGGCCATTAGCAAACACGTTGGCCTGACCTCTCTAGGTACGCAGTGTTGAATAGCCCAAGCCCACAATTGATAGCCCACAAACCACGTAATGGTTTGATGTGCTGGTCTGCAGGCCTTGAGAATACTTATCGATTGGACCGGTACACATCTTTTTGCCATCTGTTTGCGCAACTCCATCTCGATCGTTTTCGCAGCCGCTGCCGCCGCCGCGGCGGAGCTAGGGCTTAATCGAGCGGCAGACCATCACTCCATCAGCAACATTGACGAGCTGACCCACGAAGGTGCGGCTTCCGCGCGCTGGTATATGAGTCTACCACATGTTGATGTACTCATTGGCAAACGTCTCCGCCTCTCACAGGTCACAGCACGGCTTGTGGGTCTGACTAATCTCAACCAAAGGTATGCTACATAGATATATTATTTTACATTTAGAGTATACAAACTACTTTCTCCGTTTCAAATTATTTCCTTTAGATTTGTCTACATACAAATGTATCTAGATTCTAGATATGTTTTAGTATTAAATAAATCTGTATATATAAATCTGTACATAGATAAATTTATTACAAGTAATTTAGGACGGAGATTGTACTAGTTAGATTCAATTACAGATGATATACCTGCTTCTGCTTTTGTACTAACTAGAAGTCTAGAATTGCATAAAGCATGAGGAAGAAGAGACCACCAATACCTAACAACTGAAGCCATTTGTTTTAACCACCGGGTCTACTAATGAGAATGCAGAGCGGCATGTATATATTTTAGGAGTGAAATCACTACAAAGTTTGACGTTTGATGGTTTGATGGGCTTGTAGTGCATAGATATAATTTAAGCTAATAAAAAAATCTAGCTATTTCAATATAATTGCAAGAAAATTTTGACATTGTTTGTTCAATATCGACGCTATATTTAAGAATCAATATACTTTGGTCCTGCATTTCTTGCACGTGCATTGTTCTCTTCGCCCCCCTTATGTTGAAATCCTGGCACATGTGCACGTACGTGAAGCCTCGGTACACCTCAGATATTTTCCGCCGCGGCATCTCGAGAGGCAATGGTCACCAACTCACCAACCAATCACGCATCCTTTGGCCCTGTTTGGTTCGGCTGTGGATTTTTAAAAGCAGCTGTGAAAAATCTGCTGTGAAAAAACAATTGCGAAAAATCTGATTTGAAAAAGATGTAGGTCATCAGGCAAGCCAGCTGATACAGCCTTTTCAGATTTTGGCCCGCAGCGGAATCAGATTTTGGAAAGCACGTCCTGGGTTGCTTCCGTTTTTGGTTCAGATTTTGGCAGCGGATTTCTGAAATCGGATTCTGCTGGGTTCGCCCTTTGGTTCAGATTCTGCTGCGCGGCAGCGGAATCCGGCGATAAAAGCTGAACCAAACAGGGCCTTTGTCTTGTCCAATGGCAAATTTCCAGCAGTGTCCCCACAAGTCATCCTGCTTTATTGTTTAGAAGCAGCAGCGACTAATCATAGTTCTGAATTTAACACCCATGGGCAAAAATACGTACCGCAACGTGAGGTGCCAACAAATTCATCAGAATGCCCCGTACCCCAGAGCTGCGAATATCAAGGAGTGCACTTGATAACCTGACCGTGTAACTGATGCGAGAAGAGTCAAGATCTTTTTTATGGCGCTATCAGTTGGCTTTTCAAGTGGCACAGGTCCGCGTAGTATAGTCTCCACTCTCCACTGCCGTCCGGCCGGACAGGGACGCCGTCGATGAGAAATCGCCAGCGACGCAGCGCCACCGCTGGTCTCGTTCCATCTCGTAACCGTATCCCTGCACTTATCCTCCCCGCAGTTAAATGGCCACCCGTGAGGCCGGCCCTCACTGGCTGCTCCGCAGCGCACCAATCACCTTACCGGTTACATCTTGCATCTATCCTCTGGCTGTCCAAGTTCGATGTGCAAGTGTGCAACTCGTGTGTATTCTGAAGCGTCTTCCCTGTTCACACTTGCGATATCTGCTGGTACTAGCGTCAGTGAGGCATCGTTTCTAGAACCTTCCATACTTCAGAAGCTCGAAATTTGAGTCAATTACACAGGTGGTACTAAAACTTGGCGCAAATGGTCACTTTGGTGCTAGAAATTGTGGTGTACATTGAAGTGGTGCAAAAACTTGGCTTGGCTGTGCAAATATAGTGCTTATCCTGTTTGCATACGAACCATGACTCGAACCCACGACCAGAAGCTTAAAAACAAGCTGGATAACCACTAACTATTCAAGTCATAGTCTTTAATATGGATAACGACGGAATATATATTTAGCAAGCATGCATGTGGAGTTAAATGGGCTGCACATATTGCGGCCCATTTTGCACGAGCTATTTTTTGAGATATTTGTAAAACGCAAGTACCAAAAATTATGTTCAAATATTTGGTCGCTATAAATATTATGTAAACAAAGAAATTTCAATATACATCCGTGAATTATATATATATAATATGTAGTTAATATAGACATTTAAAAGTACTGAAATAAAAATAATAATGAATACAGAAAATGTATACACTCACGGATTATATTTAAATTTTAAAACGATGAATACAAACCTTTACTTAATATCTATGAATATTCAGATGTGTATAATTTTTACTCATGACTTATATTCAAAAAATTATATAATTTAAATGTAGACACGCTTGAATATTCATATCAACAGTTTAAATTTAAAATTATGAATATTTATAATTATACAAACATTGAACTATAGAAATGTGCGTATAATATTTGCAATGTTTAAGGGCAGCCCGGTGCATGTAGCTCCCGCTTGCGCAGGGTCGGGGAAGTGTTTGTATACCTAAAAATTAGATAATATTTTCATTCGTAATTTCAAAATTTTGTATTATTTTTAATAAGACAAACATTTTTATAATTGATAAATATTATTTTCAATACACGAATGTTTTTGAAATAATACGTGCTTTTAAAAAATAAGTTAGTTAGTTTGTATGTAAGTAGTTTAAAAAGATATGAAAATATTTTAAAATAATACATAAATATTTTTATTTAATATACATTTTATATGTCCATATTAACTAAGTATTTTATAAAATACATGAGTGTGTATTTAAATGTTTCTATTTACTAATCATGGTTTGCTTGTATAAAATTTATAACACACAAAAATTTGAACATAACTTTTATTACTTATATTTTTAGCACAACATAATTTTCATTACTTACACTTACGAATATCTTATAAAAAATAGCTCTGGAAAATGGGCTGCGATATCTGCAGCCATTTAAGCTTCAGGTGCATCACTGCTAGTACATACATATAGGTTTCTTCAGCCTGAACAGACCTGAACAGTAGAGTGGTTAGACTGATTTGTTCTTTGGCCGGATCGTTGCAGGTTCGAACATGGGTGTTACCTTTTTTTGTAAGTTCAGAGTTGGTGGTGGTCCGTTCACCCTGAGCAGTTACCAGTAAGTTTTCTCGCAAAAAAATATTAAACTACGAAAGTTTAATTATGAAGTACATATATGCATCTTGATCTTGATAATTTTAAAATGGTCTTGATATAAGCTAGTGTTTTCATGATTTTGCAAATAAATTAGAAACTACACTGACATAAGCTAGGGTTTAAAAAGCTCATTATGAACTATTGAGTTTCAAAATTCTTATAGAGCTCACGTTGCCTCGGAGTGATTTTTCTCGGAAACACTCTCCGATGCATCTAATTCCATGTATGAATCTCAAAGCGATGACATGTGAGAAGGACGAGACTTACCTGCTCCCCGCGAGTGCGTCCATCCGTGCTCCCGCATATGTGACTTAATTTGATTGAAACAAAATAGGGTCTGGCCCCATCCTTTAAAATTAAGAGGAAAAATGATTAGATTAGAAAGAAAAAAACAGCTGTAGGATAAAGTGGAAGCATGAATGAAAACATGAAAAAAGAGCAGGCAAGTCCGATCCATGTGAGAATTGCCAGCACATAGTTCTCGCATGCACCCTCTCAGGGAACAATGCAATCATTCGCTTCCACACATCATCCCTAGGAAATGATCCAGAGTGGAAGGAGGAGGGCCCCATCCCCGAAATTCAGAGGGAGGGATGAATTAGGCGCTGGCACATCTGTCTGTACGACAGTTTCCATAAGCATTATCCGTAAGTGAAGCAATTTCGGTAGCATGACACCCGACAGAGGTAGCATCAGCAATTACGGGAAGCATGTATAGGAACTACTTCCGCTTGTTGTAGCATGTGTCATTAATACTTCCTCCGTTTCTAAATACTTTCTTCGTTCGAAAATATTTGTCGCAGAAATGGATATAAATGGATGCATCTAAAATTAAAATACGTCTACATATATTTATTCTTCCGACAAGTATTTCTGGACGAAGGGAGTATTTGTCTTTCTAGATATTTCAACAAGTGACTACATACGGAGCAAAATGAATGAATCTATACTCTAAAATATGTCTACATATATTCGTATGTGATAATCTATTTAAAATGACTAGAAAGACAAATATTTCAAAACGAAGTAAGTATACTACACAATGCAGCCTGTTTCTAAAACCGCCTCCGTTGATTCTACCCGCAGGCGGTTATTCTCTTTTCGGCAACATAAATCCTCAAAGATCGTACGCAAAGAGCGAAATCCCTTCATGCAAGAGCAGATATCGTCTTCGCTATAAGTAAGAGATAGCTCTAGCGGTGTGTATAGCGTTGGGTAACCGCCAATCGTGCACCCCCTCATTCGCACAAACGCTAAATGGTCCGTCCCAGCGTGCGTTGCCCATAATCAACCTGGCCATATTGATGACTTTTTTCAACAGTTATGTCATCCATATTTTTATTTTAGTCGGCCTTGTGTTAAAATACTTTTCAAAAATCATAAATAAATCAATGATTTCAAATAATGTTCCTGAACTACAAAAAATCTTCCTATATTTTAAAAATAAATTTGTATTTTAGTTTTATTCTGATTAAACAAACATGAACTATAGAATATTCCAGGCTTTCCAAAATGTTCATTAATTCAAAATATTTCCATGAAATTTGCTTATTTATATGTCTTTTCGAAAATTCCTCAATTTCAAAATTATTCCGAAAATTCCAAATATGTTCATGAATTAAGAAGGTGTTCACAAATTCACAGAAAAAGAGATTTTTAAAACATCCAGAATTTTAAAAACATTCCTCAACTTTCAATTACTTTCACAAATAATGTACAAATAAAATGAAATCTGAAACACTCGAAAAATGCGGTAATAAACGAAATAGAGTCAGTAAAATGCAGAGGGCCCCACCCATCTAGCGATATAGTTTTACACACAGGCAAATAGGATTGTGGAAAACTGCCGACCTGCCGCACAAAATATTATGGATATAACTGGGTTGGCCCATTTTAGCCTTATACACATCCTGGGTTTGGAAGCATTCTAGAAGGTTCCTGACAGATTCAAATCCAGTTTTCTTCTTTTTTTGGATGTGCTTTTTCAATAATTTCCATTTTTAAAAAATGTTTGGAAACCTCTTAAAAAATTAGACTTTTAAAAATGTGCAGAAATTTTAAATAAAGTCAAGTTTTCCCAAAAATCGGAATTTCCAAAGATGTTCCCATTTTATCAATATTTCACAAAATATTTTTTTACTTATTTCTAAATTTATTTCATGACTTTCAATTTTTTTCGTAAATAAAGAAATGACAAATTCAAAAACCGTTTGGGAATTTTGAAAGGTTCATGTCTTCAAAGATTATTTGCAATTTCAAAAAAATGTTTCCATTTTTTAAATTTCTTCAGGAATTCAAGAAAAAACGAGCATTTTCAGAAATTATTCAGTGTGTCTATAAAAATGCTCTCAAAATTAAAAAATCAATTATTTTAAAACAAATCAAATTTTGAAATACATAATTTTCAATAACATCCACACATTTTGTGATAAAAATGATTGAAAACGAAAATGAGAAAAAAAGGAAATGAAAATAATCATGAACAGACAAGCACTTGTAGCGGACAACGAACAAAAAGGGCTTGTTGGCCCACCATCCTGCCCTATGCGGCCCTCCTCCAAATTGATGTAGTATACGTCAAATAGATTAGAGCAACTAGTCAAGGGGTGGCTGCCATCTTGGTGCTCAGAGATGGGGGACCTTGGATATTCAAGACATCTATGTTCTTCATCAACATCTAGTGATCATCATAATTTTGTGAGAATAAATTTCCTCTCGTTCTTCTGGCAATGCCATGAGGTTAGAGAGTTTTCTGCCCTTATAGATCCGATTATTTGAATCTGATGAGTTTATACTGTGTCAAGCTTTTTTTGTTGATTTGATTCTTTGTGGAGGTGAAATATTCCATCGACATCATCGTGAAGATATAGTGATTCGACGGCATGCACTTCTAGAGGTTCATCCCCGGCCCAAGTACATTCATCGATCAAGACTTCCCATCTTTTTAGATAGGCGACTCAAGGCGCTTTCAAAAATCATTATTGATAATGTTCGTGCGGGTGAAAGAGGGACAATATCGTTGCTCCAGTCCAATTGCAGCCTCTTTATCGAAGTCTTTGGAGTATTCTTTTGAGCAGAGATTGATACCGCGAAGAAGGTGTTTACAAAAGACTACATTATAATTCTTAGTCATAGGAGTTACTCTGTATTTTTTTGGATCTAGGTCCAAATGCGTGTACATGTAATTGTTATGAGTATAAATAAACTTACAGGTATTTCTCAAAAAAACTAATCAATGGGTTCCCTCAAAGAAGAAAAAACACTAGTCAAGGGGTACCCTTTGTGATAGCTCCGCAAGGGTCACTTTGATGGGACGAGAGTGCGCCAAGTGGT
The DNA here is from genome assembly GCF_002162155.2 of Triticum dicoccoides. Taxonomy (NCBI): domain Eukaryota; kingdom Viridiplantae; phylum Streptophyta; class Magnoliopsida; order Poales; family Poaceae; genus Triticum; species Triticum dicoccoides. The sequence continues at coordinate 617,673,024 of NC_041384.1, read as the reverse complement.
GTGTGCATGCGCTGCCATGTGTCGCGTGGCGCTCCTTTTGGGAAAAAAATTGTACACATTTCTGGGTTTCAGATAGGTTTTTTCGTAGGTTTTCGGCTTTTCAGTTTTCCCTCGATTTTGAAGAATAAATTTTAACTTTTTTGTGTGATTTTTTCACAAGAAACACTGATTTGCTTTCGTGGAGATACAAAAATACTACCGCGAGAAGCACGACCGTGCCTCTCAGAAAGGAAAAAAACGCGTTTTTTTTTGCTTCCGCAAGAAACACAGATTTGATTATTGTTGAGGCACAAATTTCCTTCCATGAGAACCAAAGGAACACGAGGAAGGATCGAGTCCGGAATGATGATATACGAGATAGAGTTGGGGTAGCACCAATTGAAGAGAAGCTTGTCCAACATCGTCTGAGATGGTTTGGGCATATTCAGCGCAGGCCTCCAGAAGCTCCGGTGCATAGTGGACGGCTAAAGCGTGCGGAGAATGTCAAGAGAGGGCGGGGTAGACCGAATTTGACATGGGAGAAGTCCGTTAAGAGAGACCTGAAGGATTGGAGTATCACCAAAGAGCTAGCTATGGACAGGGGTGCGTGGAAGCTTGCTATTCATGTGCCAGAGCCATGAGTTGGTTGCGAGATCTTATGGGTTTCACCTCTAGCCTACCCCAACTTATTTGGGACTAAAGACTTTGTTGTTGTTGTTGTTGTTGTTGTTGTTGTTCTTGAGAACCAAAGAAAAAAAATGTGTTTTTCCCTTTCACGAGAAGCACAAATTTACTTCTCGTCAAGGCACAAATATGCTTCCATGAGAAGCATAGTTATGCCTCTCGAAAGAAGAATAAAACACCTTTTTGATTTCATGAGAAGCACAAATATTTTTCTCGTGGAGTCATAGATTTACTTCTACGAGAAGCATAGTTGTACCTCTCGAAAAGGGAAAATTACGTACTTTTTTGTTTCCATAAAAATCACATATTTGCTTCTCGTGAAGGCATAAATTTGCTTTCGCGAGAAGCACAATTATGCCTCTTGAAAAGAGAAAAAAAAATCTGTTTTTTTACTTCAACAAGCAGTACAAATTTGTTTCTTGCAGAGGCGCGAATTTGCTTTCGTGAGAAGCACAGTTTTGCCTCACAGAAAGGCAAAAAACATGTTTTTTTGTTTCCACGAGTTGTGTTTCTAATAAAGGAAAACAAGTGGAAAAAAACCTATGCTTTCGGCTCCAGTTTTTTTGATTTTTCAGTTAAGTAAACTTTATCGATCAAGACGCGAGAAATCCAATGATGAAAACGGTTCAAAATTTGAACGCGCAGTGGAAAGATAAAACATGTTGTATAAACAAATTTATGCAAAAGGGAAAACTCACAGGTTGCAACAAGTGGCCACATATAGTGCGCCAGTCGTCATGTGAGAATGTGGAGTGACCTTTACAAGAGGTACCCCCTTAACTAATGATTTCACAAATAGATCGACCTACATAGATGTCATGTTTCTAAGCTCGAGCTCAAATGAGATCGGGCGAGCAGTAAAATTCAAAATTAAAATATGAATCTTTTGGGGGTCAAAATTGACAAATATTTTGAGTGCTCACAAAATTTCATGAAGAAATGACATTTCTAGAAGTTGTGGGAAAAAACGATGCTCCAAAAATGTTATTTTTGAAAGCATTTTGGAGTGTTGATTATTTTTGGCACGTCTTCCACGAATGGAATTTCATGATAAAAAAATTGCAAGCATGCAAAACATTTGTCAAGTAGGAATTCTAAAGGATATGAATTTTGCAGAAAAAGTTCCTTTCGAGCCGTTTGATTTGTATGAATGAATTCATATTCCTAAGTCGGATAGGAACCAATCTTTCACATTTTAAGGAAGAAACAGTAGCATAGAGTCCATGAAAAAAAATCATATCCTATGCATTAAATGATATCTATTTATTTGAGATACATATCTCACTTTCTAGGATTTTCCTATCCCTATGATATTACTATCATGTGAACCAGAAAGTTCTCATTGTTTTTAAAATTTATTTTCATTTTTCTTCTTCAGATTTTACTGTTCGTCGCGAGTGAGCTCACTAGCAGAAGATGACTTTCGGACATATATCGACTTTTTTTTAGGAAAGGCCATCATGGCTAGCTTTATTAATCATGGATAATGTTTACATCGTCTACTAGCTCCCTAATCAAAAAATCAGGAGGCTCATGCAACCAAACAGAAGAAACCTTATTACGATAACTGAAATTTGCTAGCACATGAGCTGCACGGTTACAAGAACATAAACAATGCTTGTAGATGACCTTCCCGATTGAAGTACTTAAATCCACGCATTCTGCAAAGAGCGCTGCTGCTTCATCCCACCATCTTGTTTGACCCGAACAGAAATTGATAACTTGTAAAGAGTCAGATTCCGCCTCCAGACAGCTAAATTCCAATGAATTAGCAAATGCCAATTCGTCCATCATGGCCATGGCTTCTGATGTAATCGCATCTACTACCACTGGGAGGAACTTGCATTGGGCCGCAATAAAAGTTCCCCTTGCATCTCGTAGGACTACCGAGGTAGCTCCCATCCCTTCATCTGGGAAGAAAGCCGCATCAACATTCATTTTAACAGAACCTGGGCTTGGTTTTGTCCATTTCACTTCAGGCATGCTCAAGGGACCTGCATGTATTGTTGCAAAATTGCGTATTATAGAAAGGACCGAAACCGGCCATCTCCATGTTGGCGGAACCTGTTCATTATGAGTAATCTGCCTCCTTATCCACCACAAATACCATGCCCCCACCATCAGACCTTGCTTAAGCTCGACATTAGGGTGTATGGATAGTTGATTCTCCGGTGGAGATAGAATATGTTCAACAATAACAGACCCCGACCGATCAACCACAGCTGAGTGTTCGATAACATCCATCATACCCAGTCGTCTCCACAGCTCCTTTGCATTAGTGCATAAGAACAACAGGTGTTTAAGATCCTCCGCGCCCTGATGGCAAATCGGGCAGGCCCCATCTGAGCCTACATGCCGGTTCATTAGGGTTGATTTTAGTGGGATGATCCCTCGCAATATTCTCCAACCAAAGATTTGAACTTTATGTGGCACATGAAGTTTCCATAGTGTATTCCAAGTATCCAAGGGTGCGGATCCAGTTGGGCTCTCTACCCTGTTTGCATGCGCCCTGAAAGTATGATTCCACTGAAGATGGTAAGCCGTTTTGACAGAGAAAATCCCTGTTCGGTTAGGTTGCCAAGCAATGAAATCTTCGAAGGCTTGCGGGTATAATGGGATTTGCATAATCCTTCGTACATCCACTGCCCAAAATATATCTCTTAGTAATTCCTCATCCCAAGTTCCATTCACCGGATCCATCAAGTCACAAACTATTGTAAGGAGTGTTTGGTTACGAGGGGTGATCACTTTCCTGTCTGCGCTGGTAGGGATCCATGGATCGTTCCAGATATTCACATGTTCCCCCGTACCAATTCTCCAAATATATCCTCTTCTGAAAGTTTCTAACCCTTTCAGTATACTCTGCCATGTGAAGGAAGACCCGTTTTTTGGGGTAGCTTCTAGGATACTCCCATTAGGGAAGTATTTAGCTTTCAGCACGCGGGCCATTAGGGACTCCGGCTCTGTCACAATCCTCCAACATTGCTTTGCAAGCATTGCTAAGTTAAACGAGTATAGATCTCGAAATCACATACCACCTTCACTTTTCGGGATGCAAAGTTTCCACCATGCCATCCAATGCATCCTTTTGTGATCCTCATCGTCTCCCCACCAAAACTGAGCTATGATGTCCACAATTTCTTTACAAATCCCCTTTGGAATACAGAAAACTGACATAGCAAATACTGGGATCGCTTGTGCAACAGCCTTCAGTAAAATCTCTTTGCCCCCAACAGAGAGTTGTTTTTCCATCCACCCTAATATTCTTTTCTTTATCCTTTCAACAAAATGCCTGAAGCAATCACTCTTATCTGCCCCCACAATAGCTGGAAGTCCCAGGTATTTGTCTGACAAAGCTTCTGTATCAATATGAAGTATTTGACCAATTTCTGCTTTTGTTACCTCACTGGTATTAGGGCTGAAATATACACTTGATTTAGCCAGGCTCACCATCTGTCTAGAACTTGCACAATAGGCATCCAAAACTTGTTGTAAGGAAGTTGCATTTAACACATCTGCTCTCATGAGAATTAGTGAATCATCAGCAAATAATAGGTGTGATACTGATGGTGCATTTCTACACACACTAATCCCATCCATGCCACCAACTTCTTCTTTGTACTGCAACATGCTGGATAATCCTTCTGCACATAGAAGGAACAAATAGGGAGAAAGGGGATCCCCTTGTCTAATCCCCCTTGAGGGTATAAATATTTCAGTTTCTTGAGAATTTACCCTCACCTTGTATCTTACCGAAGAGACACACGCCATGATCATATCTGTCCATTATGTGTTAAACCCCAGTTTCTCCATCATTCTCCTAAGGAAGATCCATTCCACTCGATCATAGGCTTTATGCATATCTAATTTGACTGCACACAGACCAGTCGCCCCTGCCCTCTTATTCTTGATTTTGTGGACACATTCATAGGCAATCAAGACATTATCCGTGATAAGTCTCCCAGGGACAAAAGCACTCTGAGAAGGTGATATGATCTCAGGTACGATACCCTTCAGTCTACCAGCCAACATCTTGGAAATGATTTTATAAAGCACATTACATAAGCTTATAGGTCTATATTGCGTGATTAATTCAGGAGAATCAACTTTGGGAATCAGCACAATAGACGTATCATTCCATTCCTCTGGAATCTGCCTTCTATTAATAGCAAACAGAACTTCTTGGGTTATCTCATCTCCCAAAATGCCCCAATATTTTTTGAAGAAAATGGCATGGAGGCCATCCGGCCCGGGGGCTTTAAGATCCCCAATACTGAAAACAACTTTTCGCACATCGTCAGCAGTATAAGGGGTCATTAACATATCATTCATTTGATCTGTCACTTTAGTTTGCACTTTATTTATAACAGCAGGTTCTACGAAATTAACCTCGGATGTAAACAGGTTGTTAAAATAGCCTTTAATATGTGGCTTCAGGATGTCCATACCTTCCAGAATATTACCATTTTCATCCTTGAGCTTCTTAATCATATTCTTTTTACGCCTAGCACTTGCGTAGGCTTGGAAAAACCCCATGTTGCGGTCTCCATGTTTCAGCCATCCCGCTCTTGATCGTTGCATGTAATGAATTTCTTCTAAGTCAAGCAAGAATTCAATGAGCTCTGAGATCTCCTTCCTTTTCTCCTCACTAGCAGCATCCATTGGCCCAGTCATGACTTCCTCAAGCTCTCTTTGCGCTTTCCGGAGTCTCTTCTTTGGTTTCTTCAGCACCCTTTGATCCCAATCATGAAACGAGGTATGCATATTGTTTAGTTTCTCCTGGATGGTTGTAAGGTTCGGATTCAAATTTGCTGCATGCCATGCCCCTTGTACTAGCTCCGGAAAATCTCTTTCCCTTAACCATCTCGCTTCAAAACGCTTTGTCCGTTCTCCACCACCGTACGCAAGAGCATAGTATTCTGTATCAACCAAAATTGGACGGTGGTCTGAATGGTTATATAGCAGGTTTTGCAGTGCCGCCGATGGGTACAAAGCTTCCCATCCGGCGTTGATTAGCCCTCTGTCCAACCTCTCTCTGATTCCTCCCCTCTGCCACGTGAACCGATTGCCTTTAAAACCCATGTCCCGCAATTCACAATCGTCAATCGCCGACTGGAAGGCCTGCATGTATTGCGGCGGTCTCGGGTTTCCTCCTTCCTTTTCAGACAAGAATTGTATTTTATTCAGGTCCCCAATCAATAGCCACGGCAAATTGTTGTCCTGGTGCAGCCGGCGCATTCTCTCCCATGTTTTATGTTTGTGCGCCCATCTGAATTCACCGTACATCCCCGTACACCTCCACACTGAATGACTTTCATCTTCCACTTGTACGTCAATGAACATCGGGTCTAACTTTAGTGGGAGTATCTTTATTTCCTTTTTCCATAGCATCAACAGGCCTCCCTTTCTACTATCACCTGGACAAACTATTTTATGATTCATTTTCAGTCTTCTCCTCAAACATTCAGCTGGATAGCTTTCTAGGTGTGTCTCCGACAAAAACATCACATCTGGGCTACAACTTCGCTGGACGTCCAGCAAAGCACGAACTGCCGGGGCGTTCCCAAGCCCCCGACAGTTCCAACTTAATAGTTTCATTGCTCCCGGCGGTCCCCTTCGAAAGGGGCCGCCGATCTCTTATCTGTTTCCTGCTCCATCTCCTCTACATGACTCCTCACTTCTCCATTCACTCCTTTGAGCTTCTTCCTGCTGGCACTCTTCTGGGGGGTAGTTGCTTGATTCTCCGAGTTACAAGGTTCTTTATCCTCTCCTTCATAGCGATGTACTAAGTTTGATACTACCGATTTCGTAGTATTGCCCACCGATACTATGGCTAAATTTTCTGCCCCTGCCGCCGTCGAATCCTCTGCTGTTCTTTTTCCCAAACAGATTCCCACCCCTACTATGTTCTCAGCATGTTCCATCCCTTTGGCATTACTTGCCTGGTGTGTTGCCAACGACTGATCTGTTTCTCCAACCTTCATCCCTCTCACATCCTGACTCAGGGTGGTGGTGCTTGGGTTTATCATATTCTCATCCTTCTCCCTTGCACTCATCATTGCCGTATGGCCCACTGCATTAAATCTCCAACTCCCCTGGTATGTGGGATTCGGATCCACCTCCATGTTGCGGCCTCTGCCTCTGCCAAATCCTCTCCCGGACCCTCTTCCTCCTTCCTCCGTCTCATCATCACCCCTATCCGTACTTCTACCTATGCCTCCTCGGCCTGCTCCTCTTCCCCTCCTTGAGGCTAAAATAAAAGTGCCCCATTCAAATTTTGTTATGTCATGCTCTCCTGTACCACATTCCTCATACCAGTGCCCCATGAACCCACATGCATGACAGAAGGTTGGAAGTTTTTCAAACTTAACAAGATATTTATCAGTCTTCCCTGCTCTAGTTATTCCTACCGCCCTGGTAAGCTTTTTGTTAACATCCAGTTTCACCCTGGCACGAATAAACTCACCTACGAATCCATTGGGCAGTGTCACTTGTACCTCCTGAACTTCACCAATTCTGCTGGCCAAGCTTCTCAACGCCGATGGGCTCCTTAGGACACCATTGGGCAGTTTATGGATCTGACACCACGTCTCCAGCTTATCTAGTTTCACCTTCTCCGGATTATCAAACCCATCATACTCCGTCAAAAGCAGGGCCGAGCCCTTAAAATCCCATGGCCCTTGATGCATCGCTTTGTTCCATTCCCCCAGGCAGTTGAATTGAATTGAAAACAGATTTGTATTGATTCTCCTCCAAACCACCTGATGCGCCGCGTTCCAGGCCGCCTTCATGTCCGCAATCAACGCGCTCTGACTGAAGCTTTTGGTTGTCAACAGCCGCCCTAGGGCTAGCCACTTTGGCTTAATTTCCTCAACGTCAGCTTCATCTTCCCAGACTAGATCATCCACCTCCTCATCCTGGAGGTTCAATCTCTCCAGCAGGGTTGCCGCTTCTTCAGGGATACGATCTCCCGATCCACTCCCAGAACCAATCTCCGCCATGGCTGGGACTCTCCAACCTTGAAGCCCTAACTGCGTGCACCCAACTAGGGACAGGGGGAAGCAGGCAGCAGGTTAGCAGGAACGGACTCGCCGGATTACACCCGACGACAATGGCTACTCTCGGTGGCGGCTCCCCCGGAGGACAAGCAAACCCTAGTCGCGAGACCTAGGGGAAAAAAACTAATTATAGCCAGTACATGCCTTAAAAAAAGCTAGAGCAAACATCGCTCGTAAATGTTGCCTGTGGGAGTTGCTATAAGTTGCTTCTAGCGAGTACTACGTGAAGCATCGCTCGCGCAGGACGCTTATGTGCTCATGCGCCCACTCTACATGGGCCTGGCCAAGCATGTAAGAGCAGTGCTCGCAAGCGAATAGCATGTTTGTTTTTAATATTATTTGGGCCAGTTTAATTTTAGTTAAAAATAAAAAAATTCATGAATTTCTAAAACATCCTCTTATTTAAAAAATCTTTCATGAATTTGAAAAACTTTAGGAATTTAAAAATTGTCCAGTGAAAATTATTCACGAATTTGGAAAAAGTTCATGAATTTTACATTCTTCATGTATTTGATTTTTAATAATTTTTATGTAATTTTTTAATTTTGAAAAAAATGTTCACGAATTTGTACAAACTTCACAAATTGTATTTTTGTCCATATTTCAATAAAATGTTTTTGAATTTGTTATAATTAATGAATTTGAAAAGAAATTAGTGAACGTGATTTGGAAAAAATTCAGTGAAAATGTTTGTGAATTTAAAAATTGTAATGGATTAGAAGTAATTCGCAGACATTATTCTTGAACTTGTATCAAACCGGAACCAGAACACCGCGCCTACCGCTAAAATGGGCCGGCCCACTTGCTCGTTGGTTCGATCGTCTTTTAGGGTTTCAGCGCCAATTTGCCGCTTCGAGCGGCATATAGGATTTGTTGGAGCCCGTGCTCTCAATCAGTGGCGTAGCTAGAGGGTGGACCGGATGGTCCATGGACCACTCTAGAATTTCCCCATAGTTTGTATATAGTGTAGTAAAAATATATTTCTTTGAAAATAATTATATTTATGTAAAAATTTCCATTATTAGACCACTCTGGTGCTTCGGACTGGCTACGCCACTGCTCGACATTATGCTTTGCAGTAGCCTGTGCAGCTCTTGAAGTGGATCCTCCAAATTTGTGAGTTGAAGCCTTTTCTAGGTTTGCTTCAGAGCTTCTTCAGGTGCTTCGTCGGGCTTTACATAGTATATAGTTTTGTAGTGCTAATTGCCCACTTTTCCATAAGAGACCCGAAGTTCTCCTATTCCGGGCACAAGTTGACGCAAAGACCATGTATCACTCTTTGCGAGAAATACTAGCACCATCGCCCGGTCGAAAAGCTGAAGCGCAGATTAAGAGAAGTAAATACTACTCCCTCCGTTCCAAAATAGATGACTCAACTTTGCACTAACTTTAGTACAAAGTTGGGTCATCTATTTTGGAACGGAGGGAGTAGCTTCATTGCCCGCTACAACATATATTGGTCGGCCCATTAAGCCGCGCTAGTATAGTGTGGGGCGTGGAACCAATGGCTGATTTTAGGAAACTTCTGGAAACTTGGGAAGGTTCCAGAAGTTTTTTTATTCGGTTTTCTTTGTTCTTTTTCAAATTTACAAACATTTTTTATTTTTCTGAACTATTTTTTAAAATTCGTGAACATTTTTAAATTCACAAACATTTTTTCAAATTTACGAACATTTTGCTGATAATTTTCAAACCTCGTTCATTGATTTTTTTTTCTAATTCATGAACTTATATCAAATTTGTGAAGATCTTTTTCAAATCTGCGAACATTATTTCTGGCTCCTACGGCCACCCTCCTCTGTTTCTGTCCGCCACCTCCTCTCTGTCGGCTCGAATAGAATAACGACCACCGATTTCCGTGAGATGGCAAAACATCACCGTGCTTCTCCGTGTTGATCTAAGAAAAACATCACCCTGTCTCCCGTGCCCCTCCTTGATTTCAACTCCTACCTTACCCTTCCACCTCTCGTTTTTTGTTCGTACTAGCCGAATACCGACTTGGGTCCTGTTGATATGTTTTTCCTACCATTAATTCTTTTTGATATGCTTGTCCTACCATTAATAATATTAAAAAATGTAGTGGTGAAGGCCAACGAGCTGCTGCGGAAATAAAATTAGTACCACCATTAACAATTCAGAGAAGAATGGCCAAGTCTCTAACCCGTACAGTGGTGGTGAAGGTGGGTGGTAGGGGATAGGAATGTGTCGTGCATTACAGTGTAACAGGTAGGAGTTGTTCCTCCTTTAATTTCTCAACATGATTCTTGAATCTTGATCGCAGTGTTGCCTCCTTTAGACAGTGCACATGCGTCTTATATTTGCCAGTTGGTTACACCAGCCTACCTACTCGATGCCGTGCTGTGGGAATCCACCGGATAATATTTACTTCTGAATCTGTAGGTTTTCCCTCTGGGTCATACCATCACTGTACGGCTAGGCAGGAATGTGTCCCGATTTGTCCTTGTTTTCTTTTATTATATCGCAACAGTTGGGAATAATGCTTCTATCACAAGTAAAACTGCGAGGTGCTGATTAAGCAGAAATGCACACGATGTTTCATGATACTGGCTAGCTATCGAACTGGCATGCTATAGGAAAACTGTATTGATGTTGACAGAAGGTGTGTTTACTGCACTTCATTCTTCGGACAACATTACATTTATTTTGCTCATATGTGTGTCAGCTTTTTAATGGCCGTGACCTGTGTCTACAAGTGCTTTTATGCTCCCCCAGTAGAATTATTTCAGATCCACAATTTGTGCATTTGATTGATAATGCCAACTGAAGAAACACCACTTTTGCCTTTCACCATTACTTTCAACGATTCACTTCATGTGCATTTCGTATGGCCTGCATTTTCCATCTTGCATCCTCACCAATTCACTTCATGTGAAGGGCGGCGAGCACGTTGGCGGCCGTTGCAAATTTGCCTCTCTTCATATGGCCTGCATTATCCATCTTGCATCCTCACCAATTGTTAAGGTCACACTGCATATGAAGGGCGGCGAGCACGTTAGCGACCATTGCTGCTGTCGCATGAGTAGGTCGGGGTTGGGCTAATGCGAGTGAACAGAGAGAGAATGATCAGCCAACTTTTTTCACTCCTCCAATGCCCTATGCTTAGTTGGCATTGGCCGGTGAGTTGGCACTACCCAGTTAGCGGTCAATGTGGTCAGCTCCAACTCAGTAGCCAATGCCTAGGGTTGGGAGGAGTAAAAAAAAAAAACTATCTGATCGGAGGGAAGTACATATTCAAGAAAGTTAACGGGTAACTTCCTGTAGGAATCCATTATCTTTCTTTCAAAAGAGTAGCAACATACTTCCTCAGTAACAAAATGTAAGATATTTTTTATGCCCTATGCAAAACCAAAAAACGTCTTACTTTTTGGTACAAAGGTTGTACCATTTTTTCTTAATTTTGATCCGTCGAGTGGTTTGTCGCCGCCGAGCTTGTGGTCAGCTTCTACACCCCCTTCCCTATCTCCAGAATGAGTTCACTCCTCACAATAGGAGCGCACAAATTGTCGCCCACTACTACTCAAACCGAATGGCCATTCTTTCTCTCGAGAAAACGGCAGAAGCACTGCCCTTCCACACTAGACGAAAAAAGAAGGATATGGACAGAGGTGCCGAGTTCTTCAAGGGAACTCAACAAAACCCAAGTGAGCTCACAACACACAACAACCTAATCGATGTCCTCACTTGCCCTAGCGCGGCCAAGCGCCATTTCTCGTTGCTTTCTATCCTCAAAAGCAAGTGCGGCCACCTAGAAATGGTTTAGAGGATCCTTTCGCTACATCGCCTCCTTCAATGCCGAGGAAATCACCGTGTCGCACCAGAGAAGGGACAATCTTTGCATAGGTGCACGACAATCTCAGAAGCCCTCAAGCATAGCTAGCAAATCGGACAGTGTGGCCACCCATGGACCGAAAGCATGCCGACCGTCAATTTTCTACATGGAGAACCAACAACGAGAAGATCTTGCATTCAGGCTTTGCATGCGCTGACCAAATCTACGTTGAAGGAAACTTGGGGTGAGACCCATGGAATCGGGCAGCATAGGCAGATACCGAAGTATATATTTTATCGATGATCCATTACCATGAGATGTTGTCCGCCTAGTTAGGGATGAGATTTGTCTAAGTTAAAAGTGTCCACAGGTTCAAAAACTCGCGGAGCTGAACCGGGGACTGCAAGAGGGCCACGAGCTGGATCCAATTATCATCCTGACGCTCCTTCATAACTGTCATGTTCTTTCGTGTAGTGATCTTGCAAAGCTTGGGGGTGCAAGTCTTCGCGGTCCTTTGCCGCTCCAACTGTCGTGCCAGAAGAGAACCCTCGCACCAGTGCCAATGGTGATGGTGGTAGAAGCTCAAAAGAAATCCATGTCTCTATTGTCACACGGCAGGGTGGAGCCCACCCACAGACGATCAGAGACATGCCACTCAAACCAAGTCCATCGTATTCTTAGTGCCCTGCCAAACTTCTTCCAATCCACAATTCCCAGTCCACGAAGCGCCTTCGGCTAAGAAACACTTGTCGAGTTGACCTTGGAGTGCCTTCCTGGCACATTCTCGATATCCTCTCCATGTTGGACGAAGTTGCGTAAGATCTTGTTAAGCTTGTGAGTTACCCACTTGTGTAACAGAAGGTTGTGAGATGATACATTGCCATAGCAGTTAGAACAAATTTTGCCAGTCACCCTTCCTAGACATGCAAGGTTCTTGCCCTTCCCTCTAGGCAATCTGCTGGCAATCATGTCGATGAGGAGCTGGAGCTCAATCTTTCTGAGATGACGGGTGTGTAGCGAAAGGCCAAGACATTTGCTGGGAAAGAACCAATCTTAGCAAGGAATGCCAAGAGAATGTCCGAAAGGTCGACACCTTGATAGAGGATTGGAAAAGGGAGCAAAATGCCGAAAATTGCAGCCAGCTCCTCTTTAACTAGATTCGCAAAATTACGGCATCGTCTGCCTAGAGGGAGATGCGACAGGTGGCAGTGCACTCTTATTAGCTTGAGGATTCCAGTGTCAAAAGCGGTCTTGGGAATCTTCTAGCACGAATCAATGGCCAGAGCTGGCCAATAGGTTCTACTATCTCCATCTGGTTATATTAGGCCCCCTAATATTATGGATCAAATTTTGATCATCTATGACTAATAATAATATGACTTACATACTATAAAAGGTATACTGTTGAATTTTTCTAAGTTTATGGTTAAAATCCCCTATAACACTATGCTCCCTAGTTTTAAAGAGCCCACATTCAATTGAGGTCTTCAATTAGAATTAGGTCATCCGATTTTGACCGAATGAACAATTTATCAAAGCTCTCTCATTCAGCAATTTTATAATATATACTATGCTTCCTAGTTTTTAAGGCCTCTCAATTGATTGAGGTCTTCAATTTAGAAATGGGTAAACAATTTTTTAAGGAGGTCTCTCATTCAACCATCAACAACCGCCCTACAAAAATATATCAAACCCGCGAAAAGGATCGATATAGTTGACTAGAGGGGGGGGGGGTGAATAGGCAACTAACAATTTTTAGCTTTTCTTTAACAATTTAAACTTTCCATCAAAGTAGATTGTCTAGATATGCAACTAGGTGAGCAACCTATATGATGCAACAACAACAAGCACACAAGCAAGCAAGGGATACAACACAATAAAAGCTTGCACAAGTAAAGGTAAGAGATAACCAAGAGTGGAACTGGTGGAGACGAGGATGTGTTACCGAAGTTCCTTCCCTTTGAGAGGAAGTACATCTCCGTTGGAGCGGTGTGGAGGCACAATGCTCCCCAAGAAGCCACTAGGGACACCGTATTCTCCTCACGCCCTCACACAATGCGAGATGCCGTGATTCCACTATTGGTGCCCTTGGAGGCGGCAACCGAATATTTACAAACAAGATTGGAGCAATCTCCACAACTTAATTGGAGGATCCCAATGACACCACGAAGCTTCACACAATGGAATATGACTTCACGGTGACCTCAACCATCTAGGGTGCTCAAACACCCAAGAGTAACAAGATTCATAAGGGATTAGTGGGGGGAATCAAATTTCTCTTGGTGGAAGTGTAGATTGGGGCCTTCTCAACCAATCCCTAGAAAATCAACAAGTTTGATTGGCTAGGGAGATAGATCGGGTGAAAATGGAGCTTTGAGCAACAATGGAGCTTCGAAGGGAAGATGTCAACTCTAACAGGAAGAAGACCCCCCTTTATATAGGGGAGCAAAAATCCAACCGTTTTTCTGCCCAGTCCGCAGTTAACGATACTACCGCTCCTAGGAGCGGTACTACCGCTTAGGCGGTACACCACTGCACAGCGCTAAGTCTACACAGAGTGTAGCAACGGTAGTGCCACTGAAGCGGTACTACCGCTGACAAGAGCGGTACTACCGCTTGGGTCTTAGTCATGGAGATGCAGCGGTAGTAGAGGGAGCCATGGGCGGCAGTACCGTGCCAAGCGGTACTACCGCCCTAGTGCCGCTCTACTACCGCTAGAGGCAAAGTCGGAACAGAGCCTTGCACACGGGACCACCCCGCAAACGGTAGTGGAGACGGTAGTATGGGCTGTAGTACCGCTTAAGCGGTACTATCGCTGTACTACCGCCCTACTACCATGAGAGAAAAATGGGCATCCGAAAGTTGCACACATGGGGAGGCCCTAAGCGGTAGTACCATGGAAGTACCGGCGGTACTACTGTGGGCACAGGCGGTACTACCGCTGGCAAGATGCTGAGAAAACCACAGAAAACACAGGAAGGGCTCCGGAGATGGGAAGGAGGCAGTGGGTGCATATGGGGTTGTGTATGTGTTGATTCCACCCATACCTTTCCGAAGCAGACCCCCTCTTAATAGTACGGCTTTCCTACGACTCAAATCCACCAAAAAGAAACATAGAAAAACCCGCTGTCTTCGAAAGGCTCCAAGGGGCGTCGAATCATCTAGTGCCTAACCATGAGATATCTGAAAAGCTCAATGCACACGACTAGTTCGCAAATGCATTGTCATCAATCACCGAAACCACTTAGGGAGAAATATGCCCTTACAATATCCCCCTTTTTGGTGGATTGATGACAATACGGGATTTGCTCATAGAGATATATAACGAGCATACGCAAACCCAAGAATCTATAAAAGATAGACAGGCTCCCCCTAGATGTGTGCATTCAACTGATGTGCTTTGGACTGCACAACACACATACTAGGATCAACACCCCCCTATATTTTATAGATCGGACAATCCTTGCAATGATAGAAGGGACATTTAAGCAAGTAAACTAATAAGTCTAAAGATCAAACATTGACGCACATAGAGACATAATAAGTTTAACTAGGGTAGCATAATAAGATTAACTAGGGTAGCATATGTCTTACATCATATGAAAGAGAGTCTCACAACAAACCAAAGCAAACAAAGAAAAGAGTTCACAAGCAGAAACACAAAGGCAACAAGAACCAAGCTTGTGACTCGGCAACACCCTACAGAAAGACAAATCCCCGGTCCTAAACCTCCCCCCTTTGTCATCGAGACACCAAAAGGGGGAGAGAGTGACCTAATGCAACTAGTCTCCTCCTCAGAATCAGACCCATCAACAGACATCTCCTCAGACCGATCGGACTCCTCCTCGGTCTCCTGATCCTGAGTTGGAGCAGAAGTAGCAGTATTGGACTCATCCGAGTCCGTCCAGTGAGAGTACCAAGAGATCCACTTGTCCTCCGGAGTGATACGGTCCTCAGAGCCATCTTGAACTGGGATTTCAAGCTTCCTCATGATCGCCTTCCTCTCCTAACGAGCCTTCTTGGCATCCACATGTGCCAAGTACATCTTGTGCTGAACATCGATCTGAAGGCAAAAGAGCTTCTTCACCTTATGCTTGATCTTGGTCGCCCAACCTGATTGACTAGAAGAGTGCTTTGTGCCGGGAGCAGGACCACCATCATCACCTTGATCTTCTCCAGAAGCAGAAGATACAGCCGCCTCAGGACGTGCGGTAGAGGCCCAAAGCTCCTTCTGACGCAAGTTGAGAACGTCATGAGGAGTCAAGGGTCCGTGCTCAAGTGGCACACCAGGTAAGGTGGAGTTCCAGGTAGACTGAATCAGCTTGAAGATGAAAGGAGCATAAATTGGGCAGTGATCTCCATAGGTAGCACTCACTAGCTCCTTCCACATGACGTGAGAGACATCCAAGACGGCATCCGTGCTCTTCTCAGAGTGGCACAATAGAAGCATATCCACAAGATGGCCATGCACCATGTCTAAGTTGCCAATGCGAGGAAAAAGAGTTTGCCAGAAGATGCGATGCATAATATCAAAGAAAGGCTTGAGCTCCTTCTTGACTCCCTTCTCAGTCTTGGTGATAATCATGTGAGGTTTCAGCTCATCCTTGTGGGTAGGCCCCCACTCGTGGTGAGGACGAAGGCCAAGAGGCTTCCTCAGCCCCTCGTCAGGATATCCAAGAAGAGCCATAAACGTGGACTCTTGGAGAATGCAAAGAGAGGACTCGTTGAATTGATGATCCACGGCTTCTCTAGGAGTGAAGTTGCTTGGGTCATGCGGGTAGAAACCTTGCTCAATAATTCTCCAAAGGTTAGTAGAACTATGATTTCAATGACGTTTAAAGCGATAGACCCAAGAGGCAAAATCCTCATTTTCACAAGCTTAGGAGGAGGACCAACATGATTCAAATGAGTGGAAGGAACTGGTCCTCCATAAGTGAGTGGAGGTTCAACATGGGCAAAGATGCCATTTCCACTTCTACCACTAGACAAAGGAACTTTATCACTAGTAGCTTCCCCCTTGTCGGAGTTAGCATCCGTCACCTTGTTAGTGTGATCGACCACTTCCAACGGTGCAGTGGATAATTTAAGACCATCAAGAATATTCTTAAGCATGCCTTTGACCTCGGCCGTCATGGAGGTTTTCAATGTGTCCAAGGCCACATTGAACTCTACACGAGAGACCGAGGTTCCCCCATCGGCCGTAGATGAGGACAGAATTACACCGGGGTGCTCCTCCCCACCATCTACGGTGTCAACCATACTCTTTGGACGACAAAGTCCTTAATAAAGAGACAAGGCTCTGATACCAATTGAAAGGATCGATATAGTTGACTAGAGGGGGGTGAATAGGCAACTAACTTTTAGCTTTTCTTTAACAATTTAAATTTTGCATCAAAGTAGGTTGTCTAGATATGCAACTAGGTGAGCAACCTATATGATGCAACAACAACAAGCACACAAGCAAGCAAGGGATACAACACTAAAAGTTTGCACAAGTAAAGGTAAGAGATAACCAAGAGTGGAACCGGTGGAGACGAGGGTGTGCTACCGAAATTCCTTCCCTTTGAGAGGAAGTACGTCTCCGTTGGAGTGGTGTGGAGGCACAATGGTCCCCAAGAAGCCACTAGGGCCACCGTATTCTCCTCACGCCCTCACACAATGCGAGATGCAGTGATTCCACTATTGGTGCCCTTGGAGGCGGCGACCGAACCTTTACAAACAAGGTTGGGGCAATCTCCACAACTTAATTGGAGGCTCTCAACGACACCACGAAGCTTCACCACAATGGAATATGGCTTCGCGGCGACCTCAACCGTCTAGGGTGCTCAAACACCCAAGCGTAACAAGATCCGCAAGGGATTATTGGGGGGGGGGATCAAATTTCTTTTAGTGGAAGTGTAGATCGGGGCCTTCTCAACCAATCCCTCAAAAATCAACAAGTTTGATTGGCTAGGGAGAGAGATCGGGCGAAAATGGAGCTTTGAGCAACAATGGATCTTGGAAGGGAAGAGGTCAACTCTAAGAGGAAGAAGACCCCCCTTTATATAGTGGAGCAAAAATCCAACCGTTTTTCTGCCCAGCCCGCAGTTAAGCGGTACTACCGCTCCTAGGAGCGGTACTACCGCTTAGGTGGTACACCACCGCACAACCCTAAGTCTACGCAGAGTGTAGCAATGGTAGTGCCACTGAAGCGGTACTACCGTTGACCAGAGGGGTACTACCACTTGGGTCTTAGTCCTGGAGATGCAGCGGTAGTAGAGGGAGCCAGGGGCGGCAGTACCGTGCCAAGTGGTACTACCGCCCTAGTGCCGCTCTACTACCGCTAGAGGCAAAGTGGGAACAGAATCTTGCACACGAGACCACCCCGCAAGCGGTAGTGGAGACGGTATTACGGGCTGTAGTACCGCTTAAGTGGTACTACCGCCCTACTACCATGAGAGAAAAATGAGCAACCGAAAGTTGAACACGCGGGGAGGCCCTAAGAGGTAGTACCACGGAAGTACCAGCGGTACTACCGCGAAAGCGATACTACCATGGGCACAGGCGGTATTACCGCTGGCAAGATGCTGAGAAAACCACAGAAAACACAGGAAGGGCTCCAGAGATGGGAAGGAGGCAGTGGGTGCATATGGGGCTGTGTACGTGTCGGTTCCACCCATACCTTTTCGAAGCTGATCCCGTCTTAATAGTACGGTTTTCCTACGACTCAAATTCACCAAAAAGAAACATAGAAAAAACCGCCGTATTCGAAAGGCTCTGAGGGGCGTTGAATCGTCTAGTGCCTAACCATGAGATATCTGAAAAACACAATGCACACGATTAGTCTACAAAACATTGTCATCAATCACCAAAACCACTTAGGGAGAAATATGCCCTTACACCCGCGCACCCTCCCACGACCTAGAAAAAAAGCGCCACCATGTGATACTGTAGCACTAATATACTACATGCAACCAACGACACAGAAATTTTCGCACATAAATATATGTTGGTTCGTGGATAACACAAAATCACACCACAAAAGGCCCATCAAATCACCGTATTATAAATAAAAATAAAACATACTCCATCATCCCCCCCACCTGCCAAACTAAACATTCCATTAGGTCCAAAAGGTATTATTTTTTGGAAAGTCAAATTTCTTGAACTTGAGCATGTTCAGAGTAAAAAAATATTGACATCCACAATATTAAACAAAAAAAGTATGGGAATTCATTTCATGATGAATCTAATCATACCGATTTGGTATATTTCTCTATTTTTTTACGAAAAAGCTGACAGCATAGTGTTTTCATTGATAAAGGAGTGGGGGGGGGGGTTAAGAAATACAAGGTAATTACAGCAAACACCATCACGGGAAGACAACTCCAGCCTCCTCTACATCAACCTAGTCTGGTTCCCTAGGTCTATCTGTTGGAAATATGCCCTAGAGGCAATAATAAATTGGTTATTATTATATTTCATTATCCATGATAACCGTTTATTATCCATGCTAGAATTGTATTGATAGGAAACTCAGATACATGTGTGGATACATAGACAACACCATGTCCCTAGTAAGCCTCTAGTTGACTAGCTCGTTGATCAATAGATAGTTACGGTTTCCTGACCATGGACATTGGATGTCGTTGATAACGGGATCACATCATTAGGAGAATGATGTGATGGACAAGACCTAATCCTAAGCCTAGCACAAGATCGTGTAGTTTGTTTGCTAAAGCTTTTCTAATGTCAAGTATCATTTCCTTAGACCATGAGATTGTGCAACTCCCGGATACCGTAGGAGTGCTTTGGGTGTGCCAAACGTCACAACGTAACTGGGTGGCTATAAAGGTTCACTACAGGTATCTCCGAAAGTGTCTGTTGGGTTGGCACGAATCGAGACTGGGATTTGTCACTCCGTGTAACGGAGAGGTATCTCTGGGCCCACTCGGTAGGACATCATCATAATGTGCACAATGTGACCAAGGAGTTGATCACGGGATGATGTGTTATAGAATAAGTAAAGAGACTTGCCGGTAACGAGATTGAACAAGGTATTGGGATATCGACGATCGAATCTCGGGCAAGTATCGTACCGATAGACAAAGGGAATTGTACACGGGATTGATTGAATCCTTGACATCGTGGTTCATCCGATGAGATCATCGTGGAACATGTAGGAGCCAACATGGGTATCCAGATCCCGCTGTTGGTTATTGATCGAAGAGTTGTCTCGGCCATGTCTGCATGACTCCCGAACCCGTAGGGTTTACACACTTAAGGTTCGATGACGCTAGGGTTATAGGGAAAGTATGTATGCGGTTACCGATTGTTGTTCGGAGTCTCGGATGAGATCCCGGACGTCACGAGGAGTTCCAAAATGGTCCGGAGGTAAAGATTGATATATAGGAAGTATGGTTTTGGCCACCGGAAATGTTCCGGGCATCACCGGTAGTGTACCGGGACCACCGGAGGGGTCCGGGGGTCCACCAGGTGGGGCCAGTGGCCCCGGAGGCATATATGGGCCAAGTGTGAGAAGGGACAAGCCCCTAGGTGGGCCGGGGCGCCTCCCACCAAGGCCCATGCGCCTAGAGAGAAGAGGGGGCAAAGCCTAAGGGCAGATGGGCCCTAAGGCCCATGCCTGGTGCGCCTCCCTCTCCCTCCCACTTGGCCGCCACCCCAAGATGGGGATTGGGGCTGCCGCCACCCCTAGGGTGGAAACCCTAGGTGGGGGCGCATCCCTCCCTCTCCCCTATATATAGTGGAGGCAAAGGGGCAGCCCAACACACGAAGTTCTTCCCCTGTTGGCGCAGCCCTACCCCTCTCCCTCCTCGTCTCTCGTAGTGCTTGGCGAAGCCCTGCTGGAGTTCCGCGCTCCTCCACCACCACCACCACGCCGTCGTGCTGCTGCTGGACGGAGTCTTCCCCAACCTCTCCTTCTCCCCTTGCTGGATCAAGGCGTAGGAGACGTCACCGGGCTGCACGTGTGTTGAACGCGGAGGCGCCATGGTTCGGCGCTTAGATTGGAATCAACCGCGATCTGAATTGCTACGAGTATGACTCCCTCATCCGCGTTCTTGCAACGCTTTCGCTTGGCGATCTACAAGGATATGTAGATGCACTCTCCTTCCCCTCGTTGCTAGATTACTCCATAGATTGATCTTGGTGATGCGTAGAAAATTTTAAATTTCTGCTACGATCCCCAACAGTGGTATCAGAGCTAGGTCTATGTGTAGTTTCTATGCACGAGTAGAACACAAAGCAGCTGTGGGCGTCGATATTGTCAATTTACTTTCCGTTACCAGTCTTATCTTGATTCGGCGGCATCGTGGGATGAAGCGGCCTGGACCGACCTTACACGTACGCTTACGTGAGACTGGTTCCACTGACTGACATGCACTAGTTGCATAAGGTGGCTAGCGAGTGTCTGTCTCTCCCACTTTAGTCGGATCGGATTCGATGAAAAGGGTCCTTATGAAGGGTAAATAGAAATTGGCATATCACATTGTGGTTTTCGCGTAGGTAAGAAAAGTTCTTGCTAGAAACCTATAGCAGCCACGTAAAAAACTTGCAACAACAATTAGAGGACGTCTAACTTGTTTTTGCAACATATGCCGTGTGATGTGATATGGCTAAAAGGATGTGATGAATGATATATGTGATGTATGAGATTGATCATGTTCTTGTAATAGGAATCACGACTTGCATGTCGATGAGTATGACAACCGGCAGGAGCCATAGGAGTTGTCTTAATTTATTTATGACCTGCGTGTCAACATAAACGTCATGTAATTACTTTACTTTATTGCTAAAGCGTTAGCCATAGTAGTAGAAGTAATAGATGATGAGACACCTTCAAGAAGACACGATGATGGAGATCATGATGATGGAGATCATGGTGTCATGCCGGTGACAACGATGATCATGGAGCCCCGAAGATGGAGATCAAAAGGAGCAAAATGATATTGGCCATATCATGTCACTATTTGATTGCATGTGATGTTTATCATGTTTTACATCTTATTTGCTTAGAACGACGGTAGCTTAAATAAGATGACCCCTCACTAAAATTTCAAGAAAAGTGTTCCCCCTAACTATACACCGTTGCGAAGGTTCATTGTTTCGAAGCATCACGTGATGATCAGGTGTGATAGATTCTAATGTTCGAATATAACGGGTGTTGACGAGCCTAGCATGTATAGACATGGCCTCGAGGCACATGCAAAACACTTAGGTTGACTTGACGAGCCTAGCATGTACAGACATGGCCTCGGAACACGGAAGACCGAAAGGTCGAACATGAGTCGTATAGAAGATACGATAAACATGAGATGTTCACCGTTGATGACTAGTCTGTCTCACGTGATGATCGGACACGGCCTAGTCGATTCGGATCATGTTTCACTTAGATGACTAGAGGGATGTCTATCTGAGTGGGAGTTCATTAAATAATTTGATTAGATGAACTCAATTATCATGAACATAGTCTAAATTGTCTTTGCAAATATGTTGTAGATAAATAGCTCACGTTGTAGCTCCCTGTTTCAATACGTTCCTAGAGAAGTATTAAGTTGAAAGATATTGTAAGCAATGATGCGGACTGGGTCCATAGTCCGAGGAGTGTCCTCACTGCTACACAGAAGGCTTATGTCTTTGATGCACCGCTCGATGTGCAAACCCCTACAACGTCGTCTGTGGATGTTGTGAACACCTGACAGACACATCCTGATGACTACTTGATAGTTTAGTGCACCATACTTTACGGCTTAGAATCGGGATTCCAATGACGTTTTGAACGCCATAGAACTTATGAGATGTTCCAAGAGCTGAAATTGGGATTTCAGGCTCTTGCCCGTGTTGAGAGGTGTGAGACCTCTGACAAAAGTTCTTTTGCCAACAAGATGGAGGAGAATAGCTCAGCTAGTGAGCATGTGCTCAAAATGTCTGGGTGCTACAATCACTTAAATCAAGTGGGAGTTAAACTTCCAGATAATATAGTGATTGATAGAGTTCTCTAGCCACTATCACTAAGCTACTAGATCTTCATGATGAACTATGACATGCAAGGGATGGAGTTGATCCCGGAGCTGTTCGCGGTGCTTAAGACCGCAAAAGGTAGAAATCAAGAAGGAGCATCAAGTGTTGATGGTTTGACAAGACCACTGGTTTCAAGAAGGGAAAGGGCTAGAAGGGAAACTTCATGGATGGCAAACCAGTTGCCGCTCCAGTGAAGGAACCCAAGGTTGAACCCAAACCCGAGACTAAGTGCTTCTATTGTAAGGGGAACGGTCACTGGTAGCGGAATTACCCCAAATGCATGGTAGATAAGAAGGCTGGCAACTTCAACAAAGTATATACGTGTTATTAATGTGTACCTCACTAGTACTCCTGGTAGCACCGGGGTATTGGATACCGGTTCAGTTGCTATTATTGGTGATTTGAAGCAAAAGCTACGGACTAAACGGAGACTGGCTAAGGGCGAGGTGACGATGTGTGTTGGAAGTGTTTCCAAAGTTGATGAGATCACCATCGCACGCTCCATCTGCCTTCGGGATTAGTATTGAACCTAGATAAATGTTATCAGGTGTCTACGTTGAGCATGAATATGACTAGATCATGTTCATTGCAATACGGTTATTCATTTAAGTTAGAGAATAATGGTTATTCTGTTTACACGAATAATACCTTCCATGGTCATGCACCCTATGTGAATGGTTCAGTGAATCTCGGTCGTAGTAACACACATGTTCACGCCAAAAGATCTAGATAGTACCACTTTCTTGTGGCACTGCTGCTTAGGTCATATTGGCGTAAGATGCATGAAGAAACTCCATGTCGATGGATGTTTGGAGTCACTTGATTTCGAATCGCTTGACACATGCGAGCCATGCCTCATGGGCAGGATGACTAAGACCCCGTTTTCAGGTACAATGAAATGGGCAAGTGACTTGTTGGAAATCATACATGCTAATGCGTGTGATCCAATGAGAATTGAAGCGTGCAGTGGATATCGCTATTTTCTCATCTTCACTGACGATTTGGGTAGATATAGGTATATCTACTTAATGAAGCACAAGTCTGAAACGTTTGAAAAGTTCAAGTGATTTCAGAGTGAAGTTAAGAATCATCATAACAATAAGATCATGTTCCTACGATCTGATCAAAAGGGGATTTTCTGAGTTATGAGTTTGGCAATCACTTAAGACAATAATAAATTGGTTATTATTAAATTTCATTGTTCATGATAACCGTTTATTATCCATGCTAGAATTGTATTGATAGGAAACTCAGATACATGTGTGGATACATAGACAACACCATGTCCCTAGTAAGCCTCTAGTTGACTAGCTCGTTGATTAATAGATAGTTACGGTTTCCTGACCATGGACATTGGATGTCGTTGATAACGGGATCACATCATTAGGAGAATGATGTGATGGACAAGACCCAATCCTAAGCCTAGCACAAGATCGTGTAGTTTGTTTGCTAAAGCTTTTCTAATGTCAAGTATCATTTCCTTAGACCATGAGATTGTGCAACTCCCGGATACCGTAGGAGTGCTTTGGGTGTGCCAAATGTCACAACGTAACTGGGTGGCTATAAAGGTTCACTACAGGTATCTCCGAAAGTGTCTGTTGGGTTGGCACGAATCGAGACTGGGATTTGTCACTCCGTGTAATGGAGAGGTATCTCTGGGCCCACTTGGTAGGACATCATCATAATGTGCACAATGTGACCAAGGAGTTGATCACGGGATGATGTGTTACGGAACGAGTAAAGAGACTTACCGGTAACAAGATTGAACAAGGTATTGGGATACCGACGATCGAATCTCGGGCAAGTATCGTACCGATAGACAAAGGGAATTGTATACGGGATTGATTGAATCCTTGACATCGTGGTTCATCCGATGAGATCATCGTGGAACATGTAGGAGCCAACATGGGTATCCAGATCCCGCTGTTGGTTATTGACCGGAGAGTTGTCTCGGCCATGTCTGCATGACTCCCGAACCCGTAGGGTTTACACACTTAAGGTTCGATGATGCTAGGGTTATAGGGAAAGTATGTACGCGGTTACCGAATGTTTTTTGGAGTCCCGGATGAGATCCCGGATGTCAGGAGGAGTTTCAGAATGGTCCGGAGGTAAAGATTGATATATAGGAAGTATGGTTTTGGCCACGGAAGTGTTCCGGGCATCACCGGTAGTGTACCGGGACCACCGGAGGGGTCCGGGGGTCCACCAGGTGGGGCCAGCGGCCTTGGAGGCATACATGGGCCAAGTGTGAGAAGGGACCAGCCCCTAGGTGGGCTGGGGCGCCTCCCCGCCAAGGCCCATGCGCCTAGAGAGAAGAGGGGGCAAACCCTAAGGGCAGATGGGCCCTAAGGCCCATGGCTGGTGCGCCTCCCTCTCCCCCCCACTTGGCCTTGGCCGCCACCCCAAGATGGGGATTGGGGCTGCCGCCACCCCTAGGGTGGAAACCCTAGGTGGGGGCGCAGCCCTCCCTCTCCCCCATATATAGTGGAGGCAAAGGGGCAGCCCAACACACGAAGTTCTTCCCCTGTTGGCGCAGCCCTACCCCTCTCCCTCATCGTCTCTCGTAGTGCTTGGCGAAGCCCTGCTGGAGTTCCGCGCTCCTCCACCACCATCACCACGTCGTCGTGCTGCTGCTGGACGGAGTCTTCCCCAACCTCTCCTTCTCCCCTTGCTGGATCAAGGCGTAGGAGACGTCACCGGGCTGCATGTGTGTTGAACACGGAGGCGCCGTGGTTCGGCGCTTAGATCGGAATCAACCGCGATCTGAATCGCTACGAGTAGGACTCCCTCATCCGCGTTCTTGCAACGCTTCCGCTTAGCGATCTACAAGGGTATGTAGATGCACTCTCCTTCCCCTCGTTGCTAGATTACTCCATAGATTGATCTTGGTGATGCGTAGAAAATTTTAAATTTCTGCTACAATCCGCAACACTATCTAGCAGTGAATTGGCCCTCCATCTGCCCGCCCTACTCCAAACGGCTGCCTCCTCTACGATCTTGGCGATTAGAGCCACGGCAGGAGAGTTTTGGTTCCTAAAAATCCTTGCGTTCCGTTCGATCCATAGGTTCCACCATACGAGCTGAACCAGGGAGCTCCAAGCTTTCCTCTCCTTTGATGGGAACATGCCATAGGAGTGGTCTGATCAAATCATCAGAGAGGTGGTGGTGGTAGAGGGGGCAAGGCCGAGCGACAGGTTGCATCTTCGCAAAACCCCTTGCCAGACCTGGACGGAGAACGGGCAGGAGGTGACAAGGTGGGTGGCATCTTCCATCGGGCCAGCGCAAAGAGCGCAGGCAGGGTCATGCGGCCAACCCTTTTTGGCGAGCACGTCGGCCGTGTTGCAGCGTCCAAGGAGAGTGAGCCACCCGAATACTTTGCTCTTCCCAGGGGCGTCCGAATTCCAAATGAATTTGTCGAAGCTAGCCCGGCAGCTACCCTCGAACTGAATGATATACGCCGATCTCGCACTGTAAACCCCATCAGCCGTCCATCTCCACGAGACCGAGTCAGGCTCCGTACTCAGCAAGGTCGAGCTGATTTTAGTCCAAAGGCTTATGAACTCTCTCGTGGCCTCCGGTGTGAGCATAGGCTGGAGGTGCCGGATCCATCCGCCCTCTTGCAGTGCTTGAGATACGGTAATGTTTTTCCTTGTGCATTGTCGAAAGAGGTGAGGGAAGCGCAGTTGGAGACAGACTCCGTTGTGCCAGGGATCCCTCCAGAAGGATAGCCGTGTCCCATCTCCGAGATGAAATTTGACGGAGGCATTGAAGAGGGCTCTAACTGTCGGGTCGACCGGAAGCTCGAGTCCGAGCCATGGATTGTTAGGGTCCTTCCAAGCTTGCCATAGCCATCGGACACGCAAAGCCACGCTGTGCTTGGCCAGGTCGAGGACACCGAGGCCACCGAATTCAGTCGGCCGGCAAACCAACTTCCAATTGGCGAGGCATTTGCCGCCCGAGGAAATCTCCTGCCCTCCCCAACGGAACCCGCGATGCACCTTGTCGATCAGAATTTAAGCAAACTTAAAAGGTTTGAATTTTTTAAAAAGTAATACACCTTATATTTTGAAACATAATGTATAATTTTTTTAGGAAACCCAACAACACCGACGGCGTAGCAAAGCGCACCCAACCCTTCTAATCTAACTCTAAATATGAGGGGGGCCAATAAACCAAGACACAGTAAGTACGTCTCTAAGATTCTTGTTCCGTTTAGATGGCTTGATCATTTGGCATGGCTTTACATGGAGAGTCTTATTTGATTTGACATGACGGTGCAACCTAGGCCGAGTGTATATTAGTGTTGCTCAACAACTACTACCTTACAACATCGACATGTAACGTGTCTCCATTTATGATCTGGATCTGATTTGTCAGCATGAGAGCGAAGTTTTGTTCCGTAGCGAACCAAAAGAGGGCAGTGGCCCATCCACCAGAAAGGGAACAAGGTCGATGCAGAATGGGAAATTAGCAGGACATCTCCAAACTCAGATACCGGTGGGAGTATTGCGCATGATAGGTGTTTACACGGCACCAACAGTAGAAATGTATTGTTCTAGAAGACCTACTCAAATGCTACAAGTCTTCGTGTAGAGCTCTCAACCAGGAAAATGTTCGGAACATATATGGAGTATGGTTAAATGTAGACTTCTAAAAAACGTCTTATATTTTGAGAATGAGGTAGTACTTCGAAGAATTACTAAATCCAGTTTTACAACCTCATATTATCGGCGATACGGAAATGAGTTTTGTCATCACAGAATGTACACTTGAATAACACAAGCACGGAAAGTTCAAGCCTTTCTGGTGGGAAAGAAACTCTGAGGGGTTCAACCATATCACCTGATTCTCCTTTCACGCGGTTGTTGTTGAAATTTCCAGTGCAGCAGGGGGCCGCTAGAAGACCACACCACAAGTGTCATTTGGTTGCCGCAGCCTTGAATGACCACGGAGCTTGGCCTGAATGAGATATGAAAAGTATATGCTTAGCATTTGGCAAAATGCACTTCATAATCTGTTCTAATAAAAACAGAATGAGTTCTCAAATCAAAAAAAAAAGGAGAACGGAAACAAGAATGAGGTTTGTCCTGCGCTGGGCCTGAAGTTGGCTTCCAACTGGTCTGTATCTTTTCGTTGACTCTGGCGCGCCCCATGAATGAAAGAGGGCGGCGCGCCGGCGACGTACGCTAATCAATGGCTGGCAAGCTGCCGGTGTCAAGCACTGCACCTTGGAACTTCCCAACGAACTTTTCCGACTGGATTAAAGCCGCTTGTTGTAGATGAATGAATGGTTGAAAGGACAGTGTTATTCCCGGTACATCAGACTTCAAGTCCTAAGCTTGTGAAAACTACTCCCTCCATTTCATAAGAGCGCTTTTGACACTAGTATAGTGCCAAAAATGCTCTTATATTATAGGACGGAGAAAGTAATAAATTAGGCCAACTTTGTCGGTCTATCCTTAATATGGAATAAATTAAAAGGTTAAAATAAAAAGAAAGTCCAATAAAAGTAGGGTTAACTATCCTTTTGCTCTCAGTGGTGTCCATGTGCTCAGTTTTGCTCTCAGATGCGAATTGTTCTCAGTTTTGCCCCTAGTCCGAGCACAACAACTATGACGAGGCCAAACGGCCATATTTGAGTCCATTCCGTCCGCCGGCGTTAGTGGTTGTGGGTCCGGAGCTTACACGTGGGACCACGTGGACGTGGGTCCGGAGCTTACATGTAGGCCCGTGCAACTAAATCCCCAAATCATTCTAGCTCACACCCATCCGCCCGGTCGGCTCTCCTGCGCCGTCGCCGCCGCCACCTGCGCCGCGGCCAGCACCTGCCCCGCCACCAGCTGCACGGCCTGCTCCGCCGCTACCTCCATGCGCCTATGCTCCACAACTACCTGTGACGCCCACCACCTTCCTGCGACGCCACGGGTGGGGCGCCCGCCACCTGCTCGATCCGCGGCGCGGCCTCCTTCCGTGCGCCCGGCCGGAGCGCTCAAAGGTGGGGGGCTGCTGGAGCTATTTAAACTAGGAGGAAGAACCCTAGGGTGAAATGGTGAGCAGCGGCGACCCCGGAGTATTTGGCGAGGCAGGCATCGGGCCGGAGATCCGCTGCGTCCACGACTGGGTTCCCGAGGGGTAAGTCTCGCCTCTTGTTTAGATTGAGCTTATTTGTGTATTTGAACACTCGATTCGAGTAGGTTTGCCCAATTAGTGTGCTGATTGAGTCTCTGTTTTTCGCCGGTTAGGATGGAGTTGCGGTTTGCTTTCATGGTGCACATTAGAAGGGACCGGTACATGTTTGATGCAAAGGATAAGAAGAAATACCAAGGAGGTTTTGATTATCGGTTGCCAATGGCTAGTAATTGGAGTTTCGGACAATTTGGGGAGGTAATTTGTAGCCAATATCCTTGGGGTTTTCTTGATGAAGTGGTATACAAATACTATGATGGGGAAAAGAATTTGGTGTCAGTTAGTAATGATGAAGAACTAGCTACCATGTTTGTTAGGCATAAAGAGAAAGATAATTTTCATGTGAGGCTGCAAGTTGATGTGCTTGAGCAGGCATTTGGACCTAGGATGGCGGGTGCAACATCTCGGGGAGAACCAAGTCGTCGTAATGGCATCTCTAGCCAGAACAGTTCAGTTGGTGCACGGCGACGTGGTGGCTCGACAAGTGTGGGCAACAGCAGTAGGGTCCCCCTTGAAGTGGAGCCTGATGGCTACAATTCTGGGGTTGATGAAGAAAAGCTATATTCTGATGTTATTCGGAATTTACGACGGGCACCTCGGACTGAAAATCAAGATGAGGCTCACAATGCAGTCCGTGTGGATGATGACGCGATGGGTGAGGACGAAGACCTTGCAGCTGTTGAATGGGACCCTCTGAACCCTCATATGGAAGAAGGTACAATTTTTGCATCCATGAATGAGTGTAGAAATGCACTTGTGACATACTGCATCAAGGTAGAACGTACTTTCAAAGTTGACAAGAGTGATCAAGTACGTTACAGAGTGCACTGTCCGACTGAAGGTTGTCCATGGAGGCTGCTTGCATCTAAAATGCATAATAGCACTAATGTTCAGGTCAAAGTGAACCCTTTTAAGCACACATGCCAGGAATCAACCCTTAGGAAGGATACAATCAGTAGAGCCAAGTCAAGATGGGTGGCAGAAGAAGTAAAGAAGTGGGTGAAAGAAAACCAGCAAGTGGGTCCAAAGGAATTGCAGAAGAACATCAAAATAAGTTCAAGATAGATTTACCATACATGAGGTTGTTCAATGGTAAACAACATGCTATGGATTCTATTTATGGTAACTGGCAGGAAAGTTTTCAATTGTTGTATTCATTCAAAGGTGAAGTGGAGAGGACAAGCCCAGGTAGTATTGTAGATATTGATCACCACACCGTGGAGTACACATTCAGGGGAGTGACAAAGACCAAGGAATGCTTTAGGAGGGTTTTTGTCTCCTTTGAGGCTTGTCGCCGGGGTTTTTTGGCAGGCTGCATGCCTTATTTGGCTATTGATGCCACTTTTCTCACGGGAAGGTTTAAAGGACAGTTAGTAGCAGCTTGTGCAGTTGATGCACATAGTTTCGTATTTCCAGTTGCCTATGGTGTGCTGGAGACAGAGTGTGAGGAGAGCTGGACTTGGTTTTTGCATAATCTCCGCCGGGCTATTGCACATCCCAATGGGTTGGTCATTCATACAGATGCCTGCAAAGATTTAGAAGTGGTCGTGGACAATGTGTTCCCTGGAGTAGAGCATAGGGAATGCATGCATCACCTTGCTGCAAATTTCATGAAGAAATTCAAAGGAAAGGTGTATACCGACAATTTATAGCCAACATCTCTGACATGCAGTGTGAAGAAGCACAACTACCACTTGAGGCAGTTATACATGAATCCCAAAGTGAAAGAATACTTGGAAACACACCACTCCAAGTTATGGGCCAGAAGCCAATTCAGTGAAGTGAGCAAAGTTGACCATGTGCACAATAATCTAGCAGAGTCTTTCAACTCAACGATCCGGAAACTAAAGGGTCATTATGTGGTGGATTTGCTTGACAGGATAAGGATAGAATACATGCAGAAATTTCATTATCGTGCAGGAATAGCCGAGGCAAAATTCATGGGCCACATTATCATCCCTGTCGTGATGAATGAAGTGAAGCAGAAGACAACAGGCTTGGAATGGAACATGACTCTTTGCTTGGGTACCACAGCAGAGATATCATATTTGGATAAAGAGAAGAGGGAATGGAGATATCCAGTGGATTTAGAAGCTAGAACTTGCAGTTGTAGGCAATGGCAGATAACTGGGTTGCCATGCATTCATGCCTTGTTTTTCATCACTTCTCTCCCAGGTCCAGCAGGGAACATACAACAGTATGTGCATGATTACTACTCTGTTGCAAGGTTCAAAGCCACATATGCTTATGCCTTGCCTGCTATGGAGGGAAAACAACAATGGGACATGGTGGACCCTGGATTCAAGCTTTGCGCTCCAATTCTGAAGAGAGCAGCAGGTAGACCAAGGAAGAGTCGAATCAGACCTCGCAGCGAAGGAGCTGGACTTGGAGCGAGGAATCGTAAGTGCACAAGGTGTGGTGGGTCTGGTCATTTTGGTAAGTATTGTGATAACACAGTAGATCCACCGTTCAGAGAGAGTTTCGATGAATGCTTCGATGAAAATGTTGGTCAGCAGCCGGTTGCCTCAATAGATGATGAAAATGATGGTCAACAGCCGGTTGCATCAGATGAGGATTTTGACAAGGTTCCAAATGATGATGGTCAACAGCCGCATGATTTTGACGATGATCCAAAATATCCTCCAAATAATGATTCAAGTGAGGCTCCAAATGGTGATACAAGTGAGGCTCTAAATGGTGATCATGGTGATCCAAGTGAGGCTCTAAATGATGATCCAAGTGAGGCTCCAAATGGTGACCAACCTTCTATTGTTGTGAGTTCTGCTAGGTATGTAAATCTTGCAAGGGTCAAATACTACTGTACATCTATCCCTTGACATGATCTCATTACCGTTTATGTTTTGCACAGCTCTATGGTAGGTTTGAAGAAGACGCGCAAGGTACCGACAACCAAGAGAAGAAAAGAAGAAACAATGAGCACAAGGTGCACGAGGAGCAAAGTGATGGCAAGAAGCTCAAGGAACAGACAGAAGCCCCAACGCTATCTATGAATAATTATGAAACATTATGAATAAGGGATGATGTTGTATTATGAAACATTTATCACTTGACATGTTGTATTTCTGTTGGATGATGTTGGACCTATGTTAGAAGTATGTTTGACATGATGTTTAAATATCTGTTGGATGATGTTTGAATGAGCACATGGTTTTATCTTTTTTTTTGATTTTTTGAATTTTGTTCATTTAAATTATGGTCAAACCTAACTTTGACCAAGATTTAAACAAGTCTAAAACATCAAAACGAAAAACTAAGCCTGGATACTTCTTAGTCAATCCAAAATGAAGTTATGGTGAGCTTTTTGAAATTTTCATGAAAAATATGCTAAAAAGAGGGGTCCAAAGGTAGGGTAAACAGCCTCATTTCTAAGCAAAGTTTTTTTCGACCTTGTCTAAATCAGCCAAATAACTTTCCTACACATATATTCTATATGTACAGACTATGTGCGCTGGTTTTTTCATTTTTTATTTTTTTAAATTTGTTTTGCTCATTTGAATTCTGGTTAAACTTAATTTTGACCAAGATTTAAACAAGTGTAAAACATCAAAATGAAAAACTAAGCCTGGATCCTTCTTAGTCACTCCAAAATGAAGCTGTGGTTAGTTTTTTGAAATTTTCATGTTCATTTCACCAAAACACTTCTCTTCACTTCATACAAGAGAGTTTGAGATACTCGAGATATCATACAATACACATGAACTTATCATTTAAATGTATGTAAAGCTTGTCTATCAACTTAAATCGTTAGTATATGACATAAGAAGACTATGTGCGTAAGTTCTTTTATTTTTCTGATTTTTATTTAATTTATTATGGTCATTTAAAATCTGGTCAAACATAGCTTTGACTGCTCCAAACCCCGCTAACCCTAGCGCTGAACAAGGACCGTTCATCTAACCCTAGCGGCGATCAAGGGCCGTCGATCTAACCCTTCTAGAAGGAATCTGCAGGGAGGAGGGGGGCGATCCGCGAGATGCAATCTGATTGGCTGGGAGATTTTTTTTAACAAATACCGGGCGCGCTGGATGGACCGTTGGGCCGTCTCGTTGTCTGGGCCTGAGACCGCAGTAAATAGCCCGTCTCAGCCTTTCCAGGCCTTGCATGCATGGAGGTGGCGACGTGGGTTTGCATGCGCGGGAGGCGGCGACGTGCATGCATGCGAGCGAGGCGAGCGAGGCGCGCTAGGCGACCTATGCCAGCGAGGCGAGCTAGGTGGTTCAATGCAGTGGTTCAGGGCAGCGATTCACATGCACCGCCCGGTCAAAGAGCTATGCAGTGATTTAGATGCAGGCATGTGCCCCATGCATAATTTTCGTGCAAAAATTTAAGTGTGCAAAACGTAACGGATACACACACGCGTCCGGATTCACACACGCACCGTTCTCATCCTTTCTCTCTTCCTCTCCCACCCACGGGCCTATAAATGGGGTGCCTCTCTTCCTCTCCCACCCACAAGCCAGATCCGATCCTCTCCAACTTCAAACACCCAAGCGACCGAGCCCTCCCCAAGCGAGACCAAGTTAAGATGCAGTTCAACGGGCCGACCTTCAACCGTCCGCCTGTCGTGCCGGAGCTGCGCTACCCACCGGGCGTGCTCGTGGAGAGGGAGCTCCGTGTGTGGGCTATTTCAAGGTGGAGGGGTTCGTTGAACTCACCAGCGCCTTCCTCAGAACCGGCTATGCCCACCTTCCACGGGGCTCGCCGAGGATGTTCACCCTCAATGAGGTTCGTGACCGCGGCGGCATCCTCCTACTACTCACGGTCACCTTCACCAACCCGTTTGACGCGCGCGAGCTCCTCGGCCAAGTATTTTGGTGCGGCTGCGAGGCCATCTTCTTCACCGTCTACAACATCTACACCAACTACGAGCACATCTTCCCCGCTCTAGGCCAGATGTACTCCCTTCCCTACGACGAGGAGGAGGTGTGAAGATGAAGACGGTGTTGAAGGGGCGCGCGTGGCCAATGTGGAAGAAGAAGGTCAAGATGAAGATGTTCAAGCCCGGAGTCAAGCTCGTCATGTTTCATTTTTATTTTGTTTCTTTTCTATGTCGTGTCGTGTCATGTTTCCTCATGTGTCTATGAACTATCCGTGAACTTATCTAAGTTATTACAATGGTACGGTGTGTTCCATCTTATCTAAGTTATTAGGGTTTATTATGTGTGTTAAAAAATGTCCGTGCCCAAACATATCATTTCTTCCCTAAACAAGTCATGAAGTTCGAGAACTTGTGGTTTTCATTAATGAAAATCGGAGGGGGTGAGAAGCCCTCTGTTTCATTCAAACAAAAAGTCATGAACTAACATGCAAATTTATTCCCTTTAAATCCTAAACCAAGTGCCACTCTAACCCTAAACCAAGTGCCACTCTGACCAAAATCATGTGGTAGTGCAACATACATTTTCAACCTTCCAACCCTCCAAAATTTAAGTGCAAAACAATGGAAAACCACTCTCACGCGTGTGCAAACATTCACGGTCTCACTATTTTTCTAAAAAAAAATTCACAGTCTCACTATGTATACCTTCCTTCCCTACCCATGTCAAAGTCTTGCCCTCTGTCCTAGCGGTTACCAGCGCAGCCCTAAACACCACAAACCCATGCGGTCCTGGGTTCGAGTCCCCAGCCGCACCAATTTTTTGTGCATTTTCCACCCTTCATTTTTTTAGACAAATTATGTTTTTCTCAATGTAATGCCCTTAAAAAATGTTCATTTATTTTGGCACCTGGCGTAAACCTCTACCAGAGCTGAGGCACATTTTCCATGACATTTTGGTCTTTGATTTAACTCACGGTGTATTTGAATTGGACTAATTAACCGCCCCAAAAAATTTCTAACCTTAATTGTTTGGCTCGGGAATAATTCAATTAGCTTCCACAAAAAGTTTTAGCATTATGATTTACTGCCTAAATTAAATCAGAATAGAAAACAGAAAAATACGCAAGAGAACCCTCGAATGGGCCTAATTGGATGCAGTTGGCCCATTAGTCTAGCCTGCACTTGGCTCTACGCTCTGAATTTGGCCCAAGAGCAACCTTTTTTTTGGACAGAAAGGCAGAGCAGAGAGCTGCATTTCATTGATCAAAAGTTTCTGAATTCCTAATTTCTTCTCTTTTTTCCAACATATTTAAATGTTGGTCACTTCTTCTCTTTTTGTTTCAACATTTAAACAACTTTAACCAACATTTAAACTAGGTGAATTTCTCAAACAATTTCAAGATTACAAATTCCTCCATAATTCATGCCTTTCCATATATTTTCAACATTACAACCAGTGCGATTACCATACCTACAAATGCCCAAAAGTATTTGCAAATGGGTATTGGTAGTGCTTGATCTTCAAGCTTCCTAACCTTGTTCTTCAACATCCTAAGCTCAACAGCTAGCTCTCTGTCAGTGCATGCTTCGCCCTCCATCTCTTCTTCCGGAGCTCGTGGTGCGGCCACTGCCGTTCGTGGCAGCATGCGCAACCATTTTTCATGCTCTTCTTGCAGTTCATTCATCAGAGTCTTGGCCAGAGCATCGACCCAAAGAAAGAAGCATGTCACCTGCATGAACACCAAACAGATCAACCCATTGCTCAAAGATCCCGACCACAAAAATGGTGCAATTGCCCCGATTCTTACCCCATTCTCGCTGCACACGTAGAACGGACGATTCTGGTTCCTCAGTGTCTGAGAAACCCTCCGATCAACGCCTGCCCGGCACCGCGGACAGACGAAGACAGGCATGTCCACACGCGCCTGGCTCTGCATCCGCGAGGTGGCGCGGGAGCTTGAGGAAGACATGGAGCTCGGAGCCGAAGGGGATCTCAACGCTGCCGCGCCCTCCACTGCTAGCTTCCCACCGCCGCGCCCTCCACAGCTAGCTTCCCATCGCTGTGCTCTCTCTCTCGCCGTGGTCACTGCCGTGCTCTCTGTCGCCGTGGTCACCGCCGCTGTCGCCCGCTTATATAGCACACCCGCCAACGGCTCTCTGCTGGGTCCCACAAGCCACGCTTGCAACGGTCTGAATAAAATTGGCCGTCTCTGCCGCCTGGTCCCACCTGTAAGGGACGAGTCAAAAGGTTGACCTGACGGAGATGGCAGAGTTCACGGAACGAGTCGGTGCACACGGACTAGGGGCAAAACTGAGCACAATTCGCATCTGAGGGAAAAACTGAGTACATGGACACCACTCAGGGCAAAAGGATAATTAACCCATAAAAGTATATCAGAATCAATCCCTCCTATTAGATTTCAATAGAAGAGATAAATGCTTTATCGAAGGAAATAAGAAAAAAGGGTATGTTGCTACTCTTTTGAAAGAAAAAAAATAGGAATTCCTAAAGTAATGTCTAAACCCAAGGATTTCACAAATCAAAGATAAAGGATTCTAGAACAAGTAAACACAATTTTCAATTATCGCAACAATAGAGTTGGATCAGATTTAGGAATAAAAATCAATTCATTTGAAATGAGACAAAGAAGAGTTTAAAGACGACTCAATTATTTTTAAAGGATTTTGGCTTCGAAGTTTGTCAGGCAAAATTAGCCCACTTGAGTCATGAGTATAAATTGAATTTGTTTTTTCTGTAAGGAAATTAATGCACGTCATAGTCTAATTTCTATTATTATCGATCGAAATTCGAATCATTTTCTCGAGCTGTATGAGGAGAAAACCTCCTATACGTTTCTAGGGGGGTTGTTTTGACATTGGTGCTTGCATTTTTCTAATTCAATGTCATGAAAGTTATATTATTGAATATCTCTTTCAAATACAAACCCAATAACATATATTTTTAGCATATACTTTATATTTTATGAGCCAAATAAATCATAAAAAATTGATCCAAATACAAAAGAGCCTAATAAACCAAGACGGGGATGGTACTTTTGCGTTTCTTCTCAACTTCAATGGAAGAAGTATGATTTTTTTATGAATCAATCATTACTCGGTAGCCTTTCTTGTTGCAGAAAATATGTGTGGCATACGGAAAAATATATTGGTGACACATAATATGATGTGTATTTTTTCCTAAATGATTTAATTAGGACATAATTATTTTTCTTTTAGTAAAGGCATCAAAGGGGCATCTTAGATATTATTAATACTTCCTCCCTTCTGGTTTAGAGCATGGTTAATAGTATAGCCGACTACTGGCTATATATTATTGTCATGTCATCTATAGTCTTATAGTCAATATTTTTTTTAGAAAAGGAGGATGACCCTCGGCCTTTGCATCTGGGTGATGCATACAACCACTTTATTAATTATTCTCACAAGACCTTACAAAGTCATACAACAACAAGACTAAAGCCATCCTCTAAGCAACAACTGTCACTACACCTATCCAATTGATGAAGGGGCGCTGATAGCCTGAGCCTAATACCAAACAGACATCGCAGTCAAACCTAAACATCTAAGACCTGAGGTCCCAACCAGGACGCCTGCCTGGTATGGGGCACCTACTAGTCCGGCGCACTCCTCAACTAGGACGCCTGCCGGGTATGAGGCCGCCGCAGCCACCTGCCATAGTCCATCTTCAGAGCTGTACTGTTGCATCAACCGTGCTAGGTCTCTCTGCCATCAACGCCACCACGACGCCAGACAACATCATCCTCCTGCGCGAGTCCATTCTTCCACATCGAACTCCGAATCTGCATTGCGCCACACCGTCAAGATCCGTCGCCATCAATGTATGGATGAAGCACCGCTCCACCAAAGAAACCGTCCGTTGGTCCCGTGAAGCAAGGCGCAGCACCAAGTAGAAGGCCAAAATCGCACCGCCACCAGCAGCCCCGCCACCAAGAGCTGTTCCCAGCCACCGCCTTCAAGAAGGAACACGGCACCAGGGTGCCGTCAACGCCCAGAAGGGGAACAAAAGCTTTCGCCATAGCTCAAGGAGGAGGCGGAAGGGAGAGGATCCACCCCAAAGCCTCCAGGAAGGGGATCGGCACCAAAGGCGTCGACTTTGGGGAGGCCGCTGTGCCAGCTAGGGGTTTCCCCCGAAACCTCACCCGCACGCCAGATCCGCCAGGCCGGCAATAGGGGACACCGAAAGCAGCCGTCAAGGACCAGCGCCAGCACGGATCGGGACAGATCGGAGCAGGGGTGGATCTTCTACATGGAGCCATGACGGATTGCGAGGAGCCGCCACTGCACCAGTGTCCGCAGCCCCCACGCCGCTCGCGCACCCATGGGAGGCTGCCCACCAGAGCCCGCCGGCGTAGCCCGCCGGCTGCACCGCGTCTACCAGCCGGGGCCGCCGCCCCGGGGAGCCAAGGCCCTCCAACGGAGAGGAGGCGCCAGATCCCGCCACCACCATCATTGGGGTCGAGCACCCGCGCCTCGAAGGCCCTCTGGCGGCGGCAGAGGGAGGGGAGGAGAGGGGGAAAGCGGCGGCGATGCTAGGATTGGCCCCGAGTCGCCTCAGAGGAGGCGACGCGGGGGGAGGGGGAGGGGGCTTGAAATAGTTAGCATTAAATATATCTAGTGCTTTCTTTGTCCCACAATATAAGAATATTTTTCAAGCTAAAACAGCTTGAAAATCATTCTTATATTATGGGACGGACGGAATACTATGAACCACCTTACACACTCATAAAGTTTCTAGGAGGATCCCCCCTTGCGTCATCCATGTGGGCGACCTGGGGAAAACCCTAGCTGCGGTCGCCTTCGCCCCCACTCCCGGCACTCCACCCCGCCGCCGGCACTAGGTGCTATTGAGCAAAGCCCGACAGATGTATGCGATGGGGGATTGGTTCCTCTTTTCTCAATGCATTGCTGGCGCGTGACGGCAACATGGGCAGTGGTGGTGGGCTAGCACAGGGCCGTACGACACGAAGACGGTCGAGCAAGACGATGGTGTTTGCGACGCGTTGGGGTACTATGGCTTTCCCATGGCGCGGCGGCTACGGGGAGCTCTCCTCGAGTGTGTGTGTGTGGCGTCCTGGCCAGGTCGGGTGGGACCTGGCTCCAAGCTACTGCGCAGCGGGGGCGTGGACGACGTCCTGGTCGGGGCGCTAGAGGGTGGTGGCCGCGATGACCTTGGAGCATTGAGGTCCCAGTATGGTGGCAGTTGCTGCCTTGTTTTGCCCAGCCATAGATCCAGATCCGATTTTGTTCGGTGCCATGGGGCTTTCTTAGTGTCTTCTCGGGTGGCACGGGGATACAATCCACTGTGGTTGCCGGTGTTGGAAATATTCCCTAGAGAAAATAATAAAATGGTTATTATATTTTTTGTTCATGATAAATGTTTATTATTCATGCTAGAATTGTATTGACTGGAAACTTAAATACATGTGTGGATACATAAACAACACCGTGTCCCTAGTAAACCTCTACTAGACTAGCTCGTTGATCAAAGATGATTAAGGTTTTATAACCATAGACATGAGTTGTTATTTAATAACGGGATCACAACATTAGGAGAATGATGTGATGGACAAACCCAATTGTAAGCTTAGCATCAAATCGTATCACTTAGTTATTTGCTACAACTTTGGTAATGTCAAGTATCTGTTCCTTAGAACATGAGATCATGCCACTCCCGGATAACGGATGAACACTTTGTGTGCTATCAAACGTCACTTCATAACTGGGTGATCATAAAGGTGTTGTACAGGTATCTACGAAGGTATTTGTTGGGTTACATGGATCAAGATTGGGATTTGTCACTTGGTGTGATGGAGAGATATCTCTGGACCTTCTCGATAATACAACATCACAAGAAGATTGCAAGCATGTGACTAATGAGTTTGGTCACGGGATCTTGTATTACTGAACAAGTAAAGAGACTTGCCGGTAACAAGATTGAACTAGGTATGGAGATACTGACGATTGAATCTCGGGCAAGTAACATATCGTCGGACAAAGGGAATTGTATACGGGATTAACTGAATCCTTGATATCGTGATTCAGCCGATAAAGATCTTCATGGAATATGTGGGAACCAATATGGGCATACATGTCCCCCTATTGGTTATTGACCGGAGAGGAGTCTCGGTCATGTCTGCATGATTCTCGAACCCATAGGGCCGCACACTTAACATTCGGTAGCACTAGGGTAGTATTGAGATATTAATAGTGGAAAGTGAAGGAAATATGCCCTGGAGGCAATAATAAAGTTGTTATTTATATTTCCTTATATCATGAAAAATGTTTATTATTCATGCTAGAATTGTTGAGGGAGTCCTGGATTAGGGGGTCTCCGGACAGTCAGACTATATCCTTTGGCCGGACTGTTGGACTATGAAGATACAAGATTGAAGACTTCGTCTCGTGTCCGGATGGGACTCTACTTGGCGTGGAAGGCAATCTAAGCAATACGGATATGGATATCTCCTCCTTTGTAACCGACCTTGTGTAACCCTAACCCTCTCCGGTGTCTATATAAACCGAAGGGTTTTAGTCCGTAGGACAACAACGACAACATACAATCATACCATAGGCTAGCTTCTAGGGTTTAGCCTCTCTAATCTCGTGGTAGATCTACTCTTGTACTACCCATATGATCAATATCAATCAAGTAGGACGTAGGGTTTTACCTCCATCAAGAGGGCCCGAACCTGGGTAAAACATTGTGTCCCTTGCCTCCTGTTGCCATCCGGCCTAGACGCACAGTTTGGGACCCCCTACCCGAGATCCGCCGGTTTTGACACCGACATTGGTGCTTTCATTGAGAGTTCCGCTGTGCCGTCGCCATCAGGAAGGATGCCTCATCCCGTCTTTAAAGATGGCACTGTTGCTAAGGGAGCTTTGGCTATCGGCCAAACTCTCCGGCTAGGTGGTTTTCTTATGACCGCCTGTTCGGCCGTTGCGCCGACGATGACTTCTCGGGTCATCGAAAGCAATCTTCACATCAACACGGAACTCGCCGAGCAGTTAGATCCAATGGAGCTCTCTTCCCTAAACGAGCTCTTGGATCGCATCGCCGCCCTGGGAGTCGCTACAGACTACGATCAAATTGGGCCTAAACCCGATCTGAGAGAGATCAACTCTCCCCGGGTCACCCATCACGTTGCAGTGGTAGAGGAACAATGCGGCAACCCTTCATCTATCTTAAGGACTAGCTATGCCCGGATTCCCGATCCCTCCAAGCCGGATACCCGCGGAGGGGAGGACATCACTCAAGACCTGAACCTAGAGTCAGGCAGCGGGCTAGATTTACTGGAAAACATCCAAGAATCCAAACTTCCGAGTTCAAAAACTCCTTGGCCCCTGAGTCTCAGATTGGGTGAGGATTCAGGTTCAATTCCACCCACCCACCCAAACATAAGCGATCTATCCCAAATTAGGCAAGAGCCCGAAGAAACAATACACAATTACTGGGCCAGATTCCTCCTGGTCATGAACAGGATAAAGGACTGTCGCGAGGAAGACGCAATTTCATTCTTCTGCAATAATTGCACGGACAAGGGAATCCTCAACGCCATAAGTCGCCGCGAAATTACATGCTTTGCCGACTTGGTGTCCATAGTACGAAAGTACTATGCGATGGAAAGCGCTTGGAAAACCGAAATAAAATTTTGGGATAATCCGGCCCTGAATACAAACCCAGTCCGAAATAAAAGGGTGCATTATCACAATACACCCGGGTTAACTACCAAAAAGCAAAGCCCTCTACGGGACAAGGAACCGTACTGGAGGGATGGCTCAACGGACCCTGCAAAATTCATAGTACAGCGGATGCAATACCAATGCACAGCCTTAGAGCATGTTGGATACTCCGGCAGGTGGCCAAAAGTGGTGAGGATCTACTCCTCCCAAATACCACAGAGCACCATCCCGTGGACAACAATACGGTGTTAACGGCCTTTGAGACCTTCGCGTCAAATAATAGACGCAAGCGAACACTCCGCAGCATGGCCGAAATCTGCCACGTAGCAGCAATAAATCCTTGGAGTGACACAGCTATTACCTTCAATGCTAGTGACGAACCTAAATTCCAAACAGCCCGAGCACCAGCCGCACTGGTTCTCAGTCCAATCATGGACGGCTTTCGACTCACCAAGGTACTCATGGACGGCGGCAGCGGATTAAACCTCATCTATGAGGAAACTCTTCAAAAGATGGAAATAGACTGGAGCCGCATTGAGCAAAGTAGCACAACCTTTGGAGGAATTATCCCCAGTCGGGAAGCACGCTGTGCTGGGAAAATCACACTAGATGTGGTATTCGGCACGCCGGATAATTACAGGTCCAAAGAAATTACATTCCAAGTGGCCCCGTTCAGTAGCGGATACCACGCTCTATTAGGGCGGGAGGCGTTTACAATCTTCCAAGCCATACCCCATTACGGGTACATGAAGCTCAAAATGCCCAGGCCCAACGGAATCATCACTCTTGCTAGTGATCCGGACATAGCACTCCGCGCCAAAAATAAGACAGCCGCACTAGCCCTCGAGGCACTATCCGAAGCCCTAGCAGCCAAGGAACTAACTACGCTGCGCTCCATGATGAACAGGGACGACGTGATACTCGATAAAAGATCCAAGTCCACCTCCTTTAAATCGGCGGACGAAATAGTCAAATTCCAAGTCCATCCAACGGACCCTATAAAAACAGCTTCCATCGGGGCACAATTAAACCCTGATGTCGACGCCGCACTGCGAGAGTTCCTACGCGAGAACTGGGACATTTTTGCCTGGCACCCTTCAGACATGCTAGGAATCCCACGCAGGCTGGCCGAGCACAGCCTAAATATCCTAAAAGGATTCAAGTCAGTCAAGCAGGCTCTTCGGCATTTCTCCGAACCTAAGAGACAAGCCATGGGAGAGGAACTAGCCAAGCTATTGGAGGCCGGATTCATCAGAGATATAAAACATCTGGACTGGCTAGCGAACCTGGTGATGGTACCAAAGAAGGACAAATCCTGGCGCTTGTGCGTCGATTTTAAGGACCTTAACAAGGCCTGCCCAAAGGATCCCTTCCCCCTCCCCCGCATCGATCAAATCATCGACGCTACCGCAGGACACGATTCATTGTGTTTCCACGATGCATACTCTGGCTACCATCAAATTAAAATGGCATAGCCAGACCAAGCCGCAACGGTATTCATCACACCATACGGCCCATTCTGCTTCAACACAATGCCCTTCGGGCTCAAAAACGCCGGCGCAACATGTCAGCGCATGATTCAGACATGTCTGGCAAACCATATCGGCAAAACAGTGGAGGCATACATAGATGACATGGTCGTCAAAACCAAGCATGTCGAGTCTCTCATAGACGACTTGAGGCTCACATTCGATAACCTCCGAACATATGACATCAAGCTCAATCCGAAAAAATGCGTTTTCGGTGTACCAGCCAGAAAGCTCCTGGGATTCATTGTCTCCAGTAGAGGTATTGAAGCTAATCCGGCCAAAATCCGAGCGTTGTCACAGTTGGCTACCCCAACAGACCTCAAACAAATCCAGAAGCTAACTGGATGCGTGGCGGCTCTAAGCTGCTTTATATCCCGCTTGGGAGAAAAGGCCTTACCCCTTTATCGCCTCCTGCGCACCGAACACTTCGAGTGGACGGACGCGGCCACAACCGGATTGGAAGAAATAAAGGCCATTTTGGCAACCAATCCGATCCTGGCCGCACCAAACATCGGCGAACCAATGATATTGTATATTGCGGCAACTCATCAAGTTGTAAGCGCGGTGCTCGTTGTCGAACGGGAAGCGGACGGACACAAATTCCCTCTTCAAAAGCCGGTATATTATGTATCCACTATCCTCACTCCATGCAAATCACGGTACCCGCATTACCAAAAGATAGCATATGCGGTATTCATGGCATCACAGAAACTGCGACACCACTTTCAAGAGTGTTCGATTACAGTAGCCTCGGAAGTGCCACTTAATGATATTATCAACAACCGCGATGCTACGGGCCGGATTGCCAAATGGGCCATTGAGCTCCTCCCATTCGACAT
The DNA here is from genome assembly GCF_002162155.2 of Triticum dicoccoides. Classification (NCBI taxonomy): domain Eukaryota; kingdom Viridiplantae; phylum Streptophyta; class Magnoliopsida; order Poales; family Poaceae; genus Triticum; species Triticum dicoccoides. Next base: position 617,629,378 of record NC_041384.1, on the reverse strand, counting down.
AACATACAAACCTCGCCGAGCCATTAAATCGCAAGTACTAGCCGACTTTGTCGCCGAATGGACGGAGGCCGAACTCCCTAAAGAGTACGGCGCATACTCCAATTGGATCATGCACTTCGACGGTTCCAAAATGCTGGACGGTCTAGGGGCTGGCGTCGTCCTGACGTCCCCAACCGGAGATACCGTTCGGTACATACTGCAAATATTGTATACAGATTCCAACAATGCAGCCAAATACGAAGCTCTGTTGCACGGTCTTCGGATGGCAGTCTCCATGGGCATTCAACGCCTGGAGGTGCGTGGGGATTCAAACCTCGCAATATCCCAAATAAACAGAGATTTTGACGCCAAGTATCCAAAAATGGCGGCCTATCGAAACGCCATCCTCAAAATGTCGGCTCGGTTCGAGGGACTCGAATTTCACCACGTGGCTCGGGAAAACAATCAGGCGGCGGATATCCTCGCCCGCATCGGCGCAAAACACGACGCGGTCCCTCCCAACATATTTCTGGAAAGGCTCTTCAAGACATCTGTAGAATGGGAAGGGGACACCGGTAATAACAGTCCGGACCCAGCCAAAATACCCGATACCAAAATCTCTGACAAAATCGGAGGCTCCGCCACCGAAATAACACCTTCAGCCGACGAAATAATGGCCATTATTGCCCCGTGGACAAAACCATTCCTGGCCTACCTAACTAGACAGGAACTTCTGAAGGACCAAAATGAGGCACGCTGCATAGTGCGGCGAACCAAGGCCTACAGGGTCCATGAGGGAGAGTTGTACAAGAAAAGCACTACCGGAGTCCTTTAAAGGTGCACCTTCGAAGAGGAAGGGCGGAATCTTTTGGCAGAAATGCATGCCGGACTCGGCGGTCATGACGCCGCAGCCCGGGCTCTTGTAAGCAAGGCCTTCCGTACAAGATTCTATTGGCCAACGGCCCGGGCAGATGCACAGGACTTGGTCCAACGTTGCGCCGGTTGCCAGCTCTTCGGAAATCAAAGCCACATGCCACCCACCGCCCTCCAAACAATCCCCATTACATGGCCCTTCGCGGTCTAGGGGCTTGACATGGTTGGACCCCTTAAAGGGGGAACCCACAAGAAAAAAATACTTATTGGTCATGGTGGATAAATTCACCAAATGGATAGAGGCTAAACCGGTTAAAACAGCCGAATCCGGACCGGTGATAGATTTCATATCCGGGGTTTTACACCGTTACGATCTCCCCCACAGCATCATCACTGATAACGGCATGAACTTCATGGTCGATGAGGTAAAACTCTAGTGCAGCAAAATGGGCATCAAGCTCGATTATGCTTCAGTCTATCACCCACAAACCAACGGTCAAGTCGAACGAGCAAACGGTCTTATAATGAGCGGCATTAAACCCAGATTAGTGTGTTCCTTAATGGAGTCTGACACGCACTGGGTAGAGGAGCTCGACTCCGTACTCTGGGGGCTGCGGACCACGCCGAATCGTAGTACCGGATATACACCGTTTTTATGGTGTACGGCGCAGAGGCAGTCTTGCCATGTGACATAATTCATGACTCACCTCGAGTGCGCATGTACGAAGAAAGAGAAGCCAATCTTGATCGGCAGGACAGTCTGGACACCTTGGAGGAAGAGCGCGACGTAGCCAAAGCCCGTTCCGCATTTTACCAGCAACAGGCTCGCAGATACCAAAGCAGAGAAGTACGGGCCAAAACTTATAATGTTGGCGAACTAGTTCTACTCCTGCCGGATAAGAAAAAGAACAAGCTCGAGCCCAAATGGGAAGGTCCCTTCATTATCGACCAAGCTCTGACCGGTGGAGCGTACCGCCTGCGGGATGCATCGACTAGTCGACTCGAGCCGAACCCATGGAACGCAGCCAGGCTCCGAAGATTCTACGCCTAGCACCGGACTCTATGTTAGTCCCCTCACTTTGTCCATTTTCTACATATGCCTCATCTGTCTTGTTTCCCTTTCTTTCTTTTTCTTATTATTCCTCTAGGCCTTCAAGGGTCACCTTGTGCCTCACTTGTACATTACAGATGCGCTAGCCGCACTCTCCATACCTGGGGGCTTCTGTCACAGAAGCTTAAATTATTTACCTGGGCCTCACGCCCAACACATGTGTTATACTTCCGCATGTACCTTTTTTTCAACATTATATGCATCGATATGACTTAAGTTTTGGCCAAGCTGGGTTTCCTGGCTCTTGTATTTATGCCCTACGTTCCCGTTAATTCGGCTAGGGCATAAGGGGAGCACCTCTGCGATTGTTACTGCCGGGTCAGCCAGATGTTTACCTCAGACTGGATGAAGCCGAAAGCTAGCGTTCTTAAGGGAATATTCGGTCGGTGAACAAAAGATGACTTCTATTTATTATCCATATCTGCCCCCAGATGCTTTTTCTGCGCTTCTTATCGCAGTCCGGACATGCACTTTAGGGCATGCTTACCCAGGGAAAGGAACCCTTAACGGAACTATTCTCCCTGGAAGATGTTTCTTACTACCCATGTAATATAACATAACTAGTTGGGCACTTGTCTGATAAATCACTAATGACCCTTACGCCTGATCTCCACACATACCCCGGTTCTTATATAACTAAGAAGGTATTTGGATTCACTCCGGACTATCGGGCCCGGAGGTTGAAGCGAAAAGGTCCGCAACGACAAATGATCTACAATCCGGCTAGAAGGCATTATACATGTCACTTTAATTACATAGTCATACAGACTGACTAAACTCCTCTTCTATACCATCCAACAGGCGGTCTAGCTTACAATCCTGTTGGGAATACTTTGCGGCTAATTCTACTTGCCCATAAACTAAGCTAACGGGGATCTCTTTTCCGTCGAGCCCCACAGGTCCGACCTCGGCCATGTGATTTGGGTCTACCTTTGGTATACCGAGTCTTCACCATGGCCCAGGCCTCTCTGGCACCCTATCGGCAGGCCGATATCTTCCATAATCAGAGGCGGCGCCGTGCTCCCTTGAGCTTCTCCGTAAGCTCTGCAACGCCCTCTAGCAAGGAGACAGATGGCCACAAAGCCTGGGCCACACCTTGCATCACCTGCCGAACTTGTTCGTGCAGATGTGACAGCTCGAACAGAAGATCACCCGCAGATCCGGGCATTTCCTCCGCGGGACGACCCGTCAGCATACCTACAGACATAACGCTGTTAATCGACTTCCTCGCCAAACTATTTTTCAAAGTTCGTTCAAGCACTTACTAAATATGTTGTGTCGAAGCCGCCGATTCTCCTTCATGGAGTCCGACAGTTGGGCACGAACATCCTTTAGTTCCATGCCCAGCTTGGTGTTGGCATCTAGGAGATCATTCTTCTCCTGCCTCACCCTCGTAAGCACGCTCTCACCGGCCTTCAGCTGACGTTGGAGCTGTTGCTTATCAGGATTTACTCCAGCAACATCTTCAACTTTATCGTCAGATCTGCATATACGCCGCATTCTATATGATACTTATCATTCGAAGGATATATTACCAGAGGGGGTCTCTTTGGGCTCCCCTGCTGCGGCCAGTGCGGCCTGAAGTTGGGCTTTGCACTCTTCCAGCTCCTGGGACAGTTGGGTATTCTTTTCTGTAAGAACCTGCATAACAAATGATCCTTAAATCAGTTATTCTAACTGTTTCAAGTCTTAGGGGCTACTGATATATATAACCACCAAATTTTCTCACCCGTATGTCTTTTACATACTGCTCCGTTGCTCTGGCTAGACCATTTTGAGCGGCACGGAGGTACGCATCTCCCGAGTTGAAGGCATCCAATGCCTCTTGGGAGAAACAAGCATCACGAAGAAAAGTCCGGCGACTCCTGTGGTTCATGGCACTTTCCACCTCGGAATTGGTGGCGGACAATTTATCCGCATCCTCTGTCGGAGGAGCACCCGGCACAAGCCTTGCATTCGTTCCCGCCTTTGAATCCGGCCTTGGAGCCTGGCTGGTGGAGGCGCGATTAGTAGCCTCTCCGGATATAGTCCGGCGAGTGCTCCTTTTCCTAAAAAGAAGGCATGGGCATTAATATGCCCCCGAGAATAATGTCTTGGAATAAAAGACAGCACACCATACCGCTACACCGGTGTCTCAATCCGGACTGCGGGTCTTTTCAGCCTGCCTGGCCCCGCGGCCCCTTGTTGGCTAGTCGCCGCAGGCTCGGCCTTCTGCCTCGAGGACCTCCCCTGCAAAACTCGGTTGTTATACGGTAATCAAAAACACGCAAGGATAGATCCCTTTTCAAAGTACTGGGACTTCGGTCTCAGTTACCTGTGAGGCTGGAAGTAGCCCAGGGTAATCGGTCGTAATGGCCACCAAAGCGTTGTCATTGCTCAATTGGTAAAATATCCCGTCGATCAGCTCCATAGATATGTCCGGATCCTCCTAGGAGGCCGGGTCCAGGGATCGTCCAGGGTCCTCGGGTTGTGGAGGGGGGTTCTTTATCTCCCTTACAGCCTGGCGCAGCTCCTGCGTTGAAATCGCTAGACCGAATACTTAACTATGGGAAAATGAAACGGATGGGCGAGAAAAAGTCTCCGCTTACCTAGCTCGGAGGATTGTACATAGAAAATCCGCCCCGCGGGTTGACATGGAGGAATTCCTCCTCTTCTCCCTTGTACAAAGTGGATAAGATCTTTATTAGATCAGCAACCGGTCCCGGCCCTTTACGGCCGGAGCGGGTGGCTCATCCTCCCCGTTTAAATCCCACATGGGGTGGCCTCCATACTGAAGTGGCTGCAACCCCCGCATGATACATATGGCCATGACCTCGATCATGGTCAATCCAGATCAAGCTAAAAAACTTATCCAGCTCATCAGGTAAAGGACGTCCCTGTCATCTTCCTCCAGGGAGCTCCATGGACGCCAGCTCCGGCGCTTCTTCAAAGGAGCGTTGTCGAACTCAGGAAGGCCGATTCGAATAGGATCCGGGAGGGGGACGTCTTCTATATAAAACCATTCTGAAGGTCAGTCTTCGGACATCTTCTTTGGGGTTCCGGACAGATATCCGGTCCCGGCAATACGCCACACTTCGGCTCCGCCCACTTGATATATTGACCCCTTCTGAGAACGGGGCACAAGGAAGAACAGCTTCTTCCACAGCGCGAAATGAGCCTCACAGCCTAAAAACAGCTCGCAAAGGGCTACGAATCCCGCGATATGCAATATGGAGGCAGGCGTACTGGAGGCCGTAGAACACCAGGAGCCCCCGAAGAAACGGATGAATTGGAAATCCGAGCCCTCTTACCAAATGAGGGACAAGGCATACCCGCTCTCCCTTGGAGGGATTGGGAAGGCTCTCCGCTTGCTCTCCGCCATTATAGGTGGCGAGCCCGGCTCGAACCGGGACCATGCACGCTGGGGGAAGAAATCCTTTGGTCTGAAGCATCACTAATTTTCTGTGCGGGACAGAACATCTCCCCTAATCTCCAGGCTTGGGGCTAGGGGAGCAAGAGGAGGAGCTGCGTCAACCGGCCATGATGGAATGGATCTCTGTCAGGTGCGCTCCAATGAAGGCTCGCCAAGGGAGGATGGTGTGATTTGGATCAGAATCCTCGTCTTTTTAATAGGCGGCTCATTCGCACAACTAGGGGGGTAAATGTAAAAACACCCTGGCCCTTCACATTCCCTCGACACATGTAAAGTGGCCATTATGGGGCGTGGAAGCCAAGGAGTGCAACATTCACAAGGGGCCATACACTATTTCAACAGGTACACGGAATTTGGAGAGGAACCCGCCTTGCAATGGCAAAGACAATACTGCGCACCGGACTCGTCGTCATTGAAGCATGGTTCGGGGGCTACTGAGGGAGTCCTGGATTAGGGGGTCTCCGGACAGCCGGACTATATCCTTTGGCCGGACTGTTGGACTATGAAGATACAAGATTGAAGACTTCGTCTCGTGTCCGGATGGGACTCTACTTGGCGTGGAAGGCAAGCTAGGCAATAAGGATATGGACATCTCCTCCTTTGTAACCAACCTTATGTAACCCTAACCCTCTCCGGTGTCTATATAAACCGAAGGGTTTTAGTCCGTAGGACAACAACGACAACATACAATCATACCATAGGCTAGCTTCTAGGGTTTAGCCTCTCTGATCTCGTGGTAGATCTACTCTTGTACTACCCATATCATCAATATCAATCAAGCAGGACGTAGGGTTTTACCTCCATCAAGAGGGCCCGAACCTGGGTAAAACATTGTGTCCCTTGCCTCCTGTTACTAGGGGTGGGCATAAAAACCGACGAACCGAACACCGGACCGAAACCGACACCAAAAAAACTGAATTTTCGGTTTATTTTATTAATACAGCGAAATTCAATTTTCACTTTCAGTAACCAAACTAAGTTCGGTTTGTTCAGTTTTTGTCTCGGTTAGCCGAAGTAAAACCGAACTGTACCTTCATGACAATACTCAGAAGTTGGCGCCGGTCTCTCGCACGCTGGACCAATGGCGCTTCGCATTTTCACGTGCCCAACCATCCACTTCTGACATACCTACGCTAACTAGGCCGGTGCATTTACTAGGACTCCTACTTGCTGCTACGTATTGGATTTGACTTAAGCTAGATAGCACAGCCTGTCTGCAACTAGTATTTTTAATGTTTTTTTAGCTGAACCACACCAGTGCACTTCATGTACTGGACCATGGACCAACGCCTGCATGATAAAGCCCATATGTGACTGTGCAACCAGCCGAGTCACATGTTTTCTTTAGTCCCACCTCGCTTGGGTGAAGGAAAGGAGCCGAGAGCTTCAGCTATATAAAAGGATGTTGCTGCCGCTTGTGAGGAAGCACAGATGGCAATGGACTTCGGTAGAAACCGGAAACCGTACCGAACTTGTCGGTTAACCGAAGTTTCGGTTAGCTGTTTTAAGTTTCCATTTTCGGTTTGTACTTTTGAAAACTGAAACTGAGAAATAACCGAACGGTAGAAACCGATTTTTTGGTTTATACCGAACGCCCAGCCCTACCTGTTACCATCCGGCCTAGATGCACAGTTTGGGACCCCCTACCCGAGATCCGCCAGTTTTGACACCGACAATTGTATTAAACGGAAACTTGATACATGTGTGAATACATAGACAAAACAAAGTGTCCCTAGTATGCCTCTACTAGACTAGCTCATTAATCAAACATGGTTAAGTTTCCTAGCCATAGACATGTGTTTTCATTTGATGAACGGGATCACATCATTAGGAGAATGATGTGATGGACAAGACCCATCAGTTAGCTTAGCGTAATGATCGTTAAGTTCTATTGCTATTGCTTTTTCATGACTTATACATATTCCTTTGACTATGAGATTATGCAACTCTCGAATGCCAGAGGAATACCTTGTGTGCTATCAAACGTCACAACGTAACTGGGTGATTATAAAGATGCTCTACAGGTATCTCCGAAGGTGTTTGTTGGGTTGGCATAGATCGAGATTAGGATTTGTCACTCCGAGTATTGGGGAGGTATCTCTGGCCCTCTCGGTAATGCACATCATGATAAGCCTTGCAAGCAATGTGACTAATGAGTTAGTTGCAGTATGATGCATTACAGAACGAGTAAAGTGACTTGCCGGTAACGAGATTGAACTAGGTATGAAGATACCGATGATCGAATCTCAGGCAAGTAAGATACCGATGACAAAGGGAATGACGTATGTTGTCATTGCCGTTTGACCGATAAAGATCTTCATAGAATATGTAGGAACCAACATGAGCATCTAGGTTCCGCTATTGGTTATTAACCAGAGATGTGTCTCGGTAATGTCTACATAGTTCTCGAACCCGTAGGGTCCGCACGCTTAACGTTCGATGACGATTTGTATTATGAGTTATGTGTTTTGGTGACCGAAGAGTGTTTGGAGTCCCGGATGAGATCATGGATATGACAAGGAGTCTCAATATGGTTGAGAAGTAAATATTGATATATTTGACGATAGTATTCGAACACCGGAATGGTTTTGGAGTGTTTCAGGTATATACCAGAGTACCGGGGGGTTACTGGAAACCCCCGGGGGAAGTAATGGGCCACATGGGCCATAGGAGGGAGGCAAGGCAACCCATAAGGGGGTGGCGCGCCCCCCCATGGGGAGTCCGATTGGACTAGGGGAGGGGCGCGGCCCACCTTTCCTTCTTCCTCTCCCTCTTCTTCCCACTTTCCCCCTCCGATAGAAGGAAGGGGGGTGAATAGGACTAGGAGTCCAAGTGGGTTTCCCCCCACTTGGCGCTCCCCTAGGCTGGCCTCCTCCCCACTCCCTCCTTCATATACAGGGGCAGGGGGCCCCTCTATACCATGCCATCATGCTAATGAAACTCTCCCTCGGCACTTTGCTGGATCAAGAGTTCGAGGGACGTCATCAGTTGAACGTGTGCTGAACTCAGAGGTGTCATACGTTTGGTACTTGATCGGTTGAATCGAGAAGAAGTTCGACTACATCAACCATGTTAAACTAATGCTTCCGCTTTCGGTCTATGAGGGTATGTGGACACACTCTCCCCCTCTCGTTGCTATGCATCTCCTAGATAGATCTTGCGTGATCGTAGGATTTTTTTTTGAAATTGCATGCTACGTTCCCCAACAGAAAGCCCGAAGGTTGTTCCCGGATGTGATCCGGGACATCACGACGAGCTCCAGAATGTTCCGGAGCTAAAGATTTATATATGAAAAGTTGTCGTCGGGGTTCCGGAAAAAATCTGGTTTTTGGGGGGTATTGTACCCGGAGGGGTCTGAAAGTCCTCTTAGTGTTCCACCACGTCCCATACAGTAGCTTGGCTGGAGGGGGCACACTGGCCTTACTGGGCTAGACACACCAGCCCCTAACTTGGCCCATGAGCCTAGGGGAAGGGAAACCCTAAGGGGAGGGCCCTCCAGTTGGCTTGGAGGGCACTCCTCCCCCCTTGGCCGCCGCCCCTGCCTTGGGAGGGGGGCTATGGCTGGAACACCCCTCCCTCACCCTATATATAGTGGGTAGGCGTAGGGGGAAGCCAACCCTTCTGCCCTTGCCCCGTCTATATCCCGCTACTCTTCCATATTCTCCGGTACATGCGTGGCGAAGCCCTGCTGGAATTCCGTTACCACGGTCACCACCACACCGTCGTGTTGGTTTAGATATCATCCACCTCCTCTCCCTCGCTTGATGGATCAAGGAAAGGACTCCATCGAGCCGAACGTGTACTAATCTTGAAGGTGTCGTCCATTCGGCACTAGATCAGATTGGATCATGAAGAGTACGACTACATCAAATGCCGAACTCGTTTTCATTATGCTCATTCATTGTTAGAGCAACTCCAACAGGGTGACCCAAATGGATGTGCGCTTTGTCCTCTTTTCTTCCTTTTGGGTCGGCCAAGAGGATGTGCACGTCCGCATTCTCAAATGGGTCGGCATGACCGCCCAACGGGAGGCGGACCCAAATCTATCGGCATAGGAGAAAAACAACTCGCAAAAATAAACATAAGTAAACATTAAGTGGCAGGTCAACTGCCAGCCAAAGTCCACTAAAACCTAATTAAAAATTAATTAAAACATAAAAATTGTTTGCGCCGGCATGCTGCCGTAGACGTCGTCGACCTTGCCCTTGCCCTTGACGTCGCCATCGCTATCACCGCCGGTGAGGTCGATGAAGACGGGAGCAGGGCCAGCCCACACGAACACCGCTTGGTACGCTACCAGGGCAGTCTCCTCCGACGTCTGCTGGGGCAGCGGCATTGCGGCTCGCTGGGCGTGCTCCTCCTCCTCCTCCTCCTCCTCCTCCTCAAGCTGCAGCACCTCGGCGTCGTGTTGCAGCAGCTGCTCGTAGCGCATGTGCAGCTCGTCATGGGCCTCCTCATGGGCGAGCCAGTGCGCCTTCCAGTGCTCAAGGTGGGCCGCCTCCTCCTCCGGTGTCGCGGCATAGTGGACCGACGGCGCGCTTACCCACTCGCGGTACTGGAGGTCCACCTGTAGGCCTCCTCCGGCCAAGTGGGTGGAAGCGGGGAGCGCTTTCGCGTCGGCTCCGGATCTGGCTTGGGCTCGAGGACGGGCGGCGGCGGCGGTGGAGGCGGGACGAAGAGTGGGGTGTGGACGTAGTCCCCCGCCGTTGACGAGGCAAGGGCTTGCTCCAGCCCATCCTAATGCGCGTCCTACTTGAGTCGGCTAGCCTCCAGCCCGTGCTGCAGGGCCTCCCGAGGGCGGCTTGGTACTCCACCTCCGACTCCATTTCCTCCGGCTCTACCCACGGGGGCGGTGGTGGAAACGGTGATGGGTCGGCGTCAATGCCTAGCCGCTGTTACTCCTCGTGTTCGAGGGCAAACCAAGCCTCCCAGTTGGGAGAGTCGGCGGCGTACTCGGGCAACCGCCGCTGCACCGGCGTGAGCTGCGTCCGACGCCTGCGCACCTCCTCGTCGTGTGCCTAGTGGGTCCGTGGAAGCGTCGGCACTGGTATCCGGTGTGGATCCAGGTGCCAGTGGTGCGGCAACATGACGTCGGGGTAGGGCGGCAGCTACCTGTACTCCCAGCGCCACCGCGCTTGGTGCACCGGGATGTGCAGACGTTGGCGACCTGGGCGGACACGCACCAGCGGCAGAGGAGGAGGGGGGAGGAGCACGGGAGGATGAGGCACCGGGGGTGCACTTGCCCTTGCCGCTGCTGCTCCCGAAGAGGCCCATTGCTTGCTAGGGTTTGGTGGTGTCGCTAGCAAGGAAGCACAAGGGGTGGTGGGGGACAGATGTGGATGGAAGTGGATGAGGCCTGCCCCCGCCGCACACATGGTTAAAAAATGATGCTTCCATTGGCTGACTAGTGGCCCCGTTGTCGATGGTCATCATAAATTAGACGGTAGACGGTAGTTGGGTGGCCTACAAGTGGGGCCGCGGCGGACACCGAGGAGACGCGTGGCGCGTCCGCTTCGCATCCATGCCGGCGCATTTCAGGCGCAATTTTGAGCCGGAAATGGGTCAGTGCGGACGCCAAGCGGACACGATTTGGGTTTGGATCGGCGTGTTGGGCCTCCACTTTTGTCTGTGCCGACCAAAATGGACACAGGCGGACAAAATGGGTCGCCTCATTAGAGTTGTTCTTACTCCTTCAAGCTATGATACGCCCATTTTGCATCATGTTTTCTTACTGTTATTTATGATGTTTTTATCCATAATAATGCTTTTTGGAGTAATTCTCATGCCCTTTCTCTCATAATATGCAAGGTATACACAGAGGGAGAATTCCGGTAGCTGGAAATCTGGACCTGGAAAAGCTACGTCAGGCCACCTATTCTGCACAACTCCAAACAAGCTGAAACTTCACGGAGATTTTTTATCAAATATATGATGAATATTGAAGCAAATAACTACCAGAGCGGGCCCACCAGGTGGGCACAACCCACGTGGGCGCGCCAGGAAGTGTGGGTTGTGCTCACCCAGGCCCACCTCCAGTGCCCATCTTCTGGTATATAAGTCATTTTGACCTAGAAAAAAAAATAAGGAGAGGACTTTCGGGATGGAGCACTGCGATCTCGAGGCTGAACTTGGGCAGGAGTACTTTTGCCCTCCGGCGGAGCGATTCCGCCAGGGGAACTTCCCTCCCGGAGGGGGAAATCATCGTCATCATCACCACGAACAACTCTCCCATCTTGGGGAGGGTAATCTCCATCAACATCTTCAACAGCACCATCTCATCTCAAACCCTAGTTCATCTCTTGTGTTCAATCTTGTTACCGAAAATATAGATTAGTGCTTGTGGGTGACTAGTAGTGTTGATTACATCTTGTAGTTGATTACTATATGGTTTATTTGGTGGAACATTATATGTTCAGATCCAATATGCTATTTAATACCCCTCTGATCTTGAGCATGATTATCATTTGTGAGTAGTTACTTTGTTCTTGAGGTCACGGGAGAAATCATGTTGCAAGTAATCATGTGAATTTGATATGTGTTCGATATTTTGATAGTATGTATGTTGTGATTCCCTTAGTGGTGTCATGTGAACGTCGACTACATGACACTTCACCATATTTGGGCCTAAGGGAATGCATTGTGGAGTAGCAATTAGATGATGGGTTGCGAGAGTGACAGAATTTTAAACCCCAGTTTATGCACTTTCCGCAAGGGACCGATCGAATCCAAAAGTTTAATGCTATGGTTAGAATTTATTGTTAATACTTTTCTTGTAGTTGCGGATGCTTGCGGGGGGTTGATACGTCTCCAACATATCTACTTTTTCTCACGCTTTTCCTCTTGTTTTGGACTATAATTTGCATGATTTGAATGAAACTAACCCCGGGCTGACGCTATTTTCAGCAGAACTACCATGGTGTTGTTTTTGTGCAGAAATAAATGGTCTCAGAATGGAACGAAACTTTTTGAGGATTTTTTATACCAATAATAAGAATTTCTGGAGCCAAGACCCACCGGAGAGGGCCCCCTGGGTGGGCACAACCCACCAGGGCACGCCCCCCTCTCCTGGCGCGCACAGGAGGGTTGTACCCACCTGGTGGCCTCACTGATGACCTCCCTGATACTATAAAATCACATTATTCCAGAAAAAATCAGGGAAAAAGGATTATCGTGATCCACGAGACGGAGCCACCGCCAAGCCCTGTTCTTCCTCGGGAGGGCAGATCTGGAGTCCGTTTGGGGCTCCGGAGACGGGGATCTTCGTCCTTCGTCATCACCAACCCTTCTCCATCGCCAATTCCATGATGCTCCCCACTGGGAGTTAGTAATTCCTTCATAGGCTCGCTGGTCGGTGAGGAGTTGGATGAGATTCATCATGTAATCGAGTTAGTTTTGTTAGGGCTTGATCCCTAGTATCCACTATGTTCTTAGATTGATGTTGCTATGACTTTGCCATGCTTAATGCTTGTCACTTTCGGCCCAGGTGCCATGAACTCAGATCTAAACCGTTTATGTTATCATCATTATATCCATGTTTTAGATCCGATCTTGCAAGTTATAGTCACCTACTACGCGTTATGATCCGGCAACCCTGGAGTGACAACAACCGGGCCCACTCCCGGTGATGACCGTAGTTTGAGGAGTTCATGTATTCACTATGTGTTAATGCTTTGTTCTGGTTCTCTATTAAAAGGAGGCCTTAATATCCCTTAGTTTCCAATATGGACCCCGCTGCCATGGGAGGGTAGGACAAAAGATGTCATGCAAGTTCTTTTAATAAAGCACGTATGACTATTTACGGAATACATGCCTACATTATATCGATGAACCAGAGCTAGTGCCGTATCGCCCTAGGTTATAACTGTCTCATGATGAATATCATCTAACAAGTCACCAATCCAATGCCTACGAATTTATCCTTATTGATTTTGCTGCGTTACTACTGCTATCATCACTGTTAGACTTGCTACAAATTACTGCTATCACTGTTACTGTTACCGTTGTTGATGTCACTACTATCAAAACTATCATATTACTGTGCTACTGATCATATTGCTGCAGATAATTAATCTCCAAGTGTGGTTGAATTGAGAACTCAGCTGCTAATACCTTCAAATATTCTTTGGCTCCCCTTGTGTCGAATCTATAAATTTGGGTTGAATACTCTACCCTCGAAAACTGTTGCGATCCCCTATACTTGTGGGTTATCAACACCTTTTTATGGTGCCGTTACCAGGGAGCATAGCTATATTTGTTGAGTCACTTGGGATTATTATCATATTATCACTATGAAGAATATGAAGAATCCAAATACTAAGATTTATGAAGGAATATGCCCTAGAGGCAATAACAAAGTTGTTATTTATATTTCCTTATATCATGATAAATTTTTATTATTCATGCTAGAATTGTATTAACCGCAAACTTAGTACATGTGTCAATACATAGACAAATAGAGTGCCACTAGTATGCCTGTACTTGACTAGCTCGTTAATCAAAGATGGTTAAGTTTCCTAACCATAGACATGAGTTGTCATTTGATAAACGGGATCACATCATTAGAGAATGATGTGATTGACATGACCCATCTGTTAGCTTAGCACTATGATCGTTTAGTTTATTGCTATTGCTTTCTCCATAACTTATACATGTTCCTATGACTATGAGATTATGAAACTCCCGAATACCGGAGGAACACTTAGTGTGCTATCAAACGTCACAACGTAACTGGGTGATTATAAAGATGCTCTACAGGTGTCTCTGATGGTCTTTCTTGAGTTGGCATAGATCGAGATTAGGATTTGTCACTCCGATTGTCGGAGAGGTATCTCTGGGCCCTCTCGGTAATGCACATCACTATAAGCCTTGCAAGCAATGTGACTAATGAGTTAGTTGTGGGATGTTTCATTATGGAATGAGTAAAGAGACTTGCCGGTAACGAGATTGAACTAGGTATGATGATACCGACGATCGAATCTTGGGCAAGTAACATACCGATGACAAAGGGAACAACGTATGTTGTTATGTGGTTTGACCGATAAAGATCTTTGTAGAATATGTAGGAACCAATATGACCATCCAGGTTCCGCTATTGGTTATTGACCCGAGATGAGTCTCGGTCATGTCTACATAGTTCTCGAACCCGTAGGGTCCGCGCGCTTAATGTTCGATGACGATCGGTATTGTGAGTTTATGTGTTTTGATGAACCGAAGGTAGTTCAGAGTCCCGGATGTGATCACGGACATGACGAGGAGTCTCTAAATGGTCGAGACATGAAGATTGATATATTGGAAGATTATGTTTGGACACCGGAATGGTTTCGGATGAGTTCGGGCATATACTGGAGTACCGATGGGGGGGAGGGGGTTACCGGAACCCCCCGGGGCTTAATGGGCCTACATGGGCTTTAGTGGAAGAGAAGATGAAGTGGCCAAGAGGTGAGGCGCGCCCCCAAGCCCAATCCGAATTGGGAAGGGGGTCGCCCCCCTGTCCTTCCTCCCCCTCTTCCCTTCCTTCCCCCTCCTAGTAGGACTAGGAAAGGGGGGGACCTACTCCTAGTAGGAGTAGGATTCCCCCCTTGGGGCGCGCCATAGAGAGGCTGGTCGGCCCCCTCCTCCACCCCTTTATATACGGGGGAGGGGGCACCCCATAGACACACAAGTTGATCTTAGCCGTGTGTGGTGCCCCCTCCATAGATTTCCACCTCGATCATATTGTCGTAGTGCTTAGGCGAAGCCTTGCATTGGTAACTTCACCATCACCGCTAACACACTGTCGTGCCGACGAAACTCTCCCTCGGCCTCAACTGGTTCTAGAGTTTGAGGGACGTCATCGAGCTGAATGTGTGCATATCGCGGAGGTGCCGTGTGTTCGATACTTGATCGGTTGGATCGCGAAGACGTTCGACTACATCAACCGCGTTACTTAACGCTTCCGCTTTCGGTCTACGAGGGTATGTGGACACACTCTCCCCTCTTGTTGCTATGCATCCCTAGATAGATATTGCGTGATCGTAGGAATTTTTTGAAATACTGTGTTCCCCAATAGTGGCATCCGAGCCAGGTTTATGCGTAGATGTTATATGCACGAGTAGAACACAAAGGAGTTGTGGGTGTGGGTATATACATATTTCTTGACCTCACTAGTTATTTCTTGATTCGGCAGTATTGTTGGATGAAGCGGCCCGGGCCGACATTACATGACCGCGTTCATGATGCTGGTTCTACAGACGTGCTTTGCACACAGGTGGCTGACAGGTGTCAGTTTCTCCAACTTTAGTTGAATCAGATTCAATGAACAGGGTTCTTTCTGAAGATCAAAAAGCAATCACTATACCGCATTGTGGTTTATGATGCGTAGGTAAGAACGGTTCTTGCTAAGCCCGTAGCAGCCACATAAAACTTGCAACAACAAAATAGAGGACGTCTAACTTGTTTTTGCAGGGCATGTTGTGATGTGATATGGTCACGACGTGATGATATATAATTTGTTGTATGATATGATCATGTTTTGTAACAGTTATCAGCAACTGGCAGGAGCCATATGGTTGTCTCTTTATCGTATGAAATGCAATCGCCATGTAATTACTATACTTTATCACTAAGCGGTAGAGATAGTCGTAGAAGCAATAGTTGGCGAGACGACAATGATGCTTCGATGGAGATCAACGTGTCAAGCCGGTGATGATGGTGATCATGACGGTGCTTTGGAGATGGAGATCAAAGGCACAAGATGATGATGGCCATATCATATCACTTATTTGATTGCATATGATTTTTATCCTTTATGTATCTTATTTTGCTTAGTACGGCGGTAGCATTATAAGATGATCTCTCAGTAAATTTCAAGGTATAAGTGTTCTCCCTGAGTATGCACCGTTGCTACAGTTCGTCGTGCCGACACATCATTTGATGATCGGGTGTGATAAGCTCTACATTCACATACAATGGGTGCAAGCCAGTTTTGCACAAGCAGAATACTCGGGCTAAACTTGACGAGCCTAGCATATGCAGATATGGCCTCGGAACACTGAGACCGAAAGGTCGAGCGTGAATCATATAGTAGATATGATCAACATAGCGATGTTCACCATTGAAAACTACTCCATCTCATGTGATGATCAGACATGGTTTAGTTGATATGGATCACGTGATCACTTAGATGATTAGAGGGATGTGTATCTAAGTGGGAGCTCTTAAGTAATATGATTAATTGAACTTTAATTTATCATGAAGTTAGTACCTGATAGTATTTTGCATGTCTATGTTGTTGTAGATAAATGGCCCATGTTGTTGTTCCGTTGAATTTTAATGTGTTCCTAGAGAAAGCTAAGTTGAAAGATGATGGTAGCAACTGCATGGACCAGGTCCGTAAATTGAGGATTATCCTGATTGCTACACAGAAGAATTACGTCCTGGAAGCACCGCTAGGTGCCAAACTCGCTGCAGGAGCAACTCCAGATGTTATGAACACCTGGTAGAGCAAAGCTGATGACTACTCAATAGTTCAGTGTGCCATGCTTTATGGCTTAGAACCAGGACTTCAACAACATTTTGAATGTCATGGAGCATATGAAATGTTCGAGGAGTTGAAGTTAATATTTCAAGCAAATGCCCGGGTTGAGAGATATGAAGTCTCCAATAAGTTCTACAGCTGCAAAATGGAGGAGAATAGTTCTTTCAGTGAGCACATACTCAGAATGTCTAGGTACCACAATCACTTGACTCAGCTGGGAGTTAATCTTCCAATTGATAGTGTCATTGACAGATCTCTTCAATCACTGCCACCAAGCTACAAAAGCTTCATGATGAACTATAATATGCAAGGGATGGATAAGACAATTTCCGAGCTCTTCGCGATGCTAAAGGCTGCGGAGGTAGAAATGAAGAAGGAGTCAAGTGTTGATGGTCAACAAGACCACCAGTTTCAAGAAGAAGGGAAAAGGGAACACGGGGAACTTCAAGAAGAACGGCAAGCAAGTTGCTGCTCAAGTGAAGAATCCCAAGTCTGGACCTAAGCCTGAGACTGAGTGCTTCTACTGCAAAGGGACTGGTCACTGGAAACGGAACTGCCCCAAGTATTTGGCGGATAAGAAAGATGGCAAGGTGAACAAAGGTATATGTGATATACATGTTATTGATGTGTACCTTACTAAAGCTCGCAGTAGCACCTGGGTATTAGATACTGGTTTTGTTGCTAATATTTGCAACTCGAAACAGGGACTACAGATTAAGCGAAGATTGGCTAAGGATGAGGCGACGATGCGCGTGGGAAATGGTTCCAAAGTCGATGTGATCGCCGTCGGCACGCTACCTCTACATCTACCTTCGGGATTAGTTTTAGACCTGAATAATTGTTATTTGGTGCCAACGTTGAGCATGAACATTATATCTCGATCTTGTTTGATGTGAGATGGTTATTCATTTAAATCAGAGAATAATGGTTGTTCTATTTATATGAGTAATATCTTTTATGGTCATGCGCCCCTGAAGAGTGGTCTATTTTTAATGAATCTCGATAGTAGTGATACACATATTCGTAAAGTTAAAGCCAAAAGATGCAAAGTTGATAATGATAGTGCAACTTATTTGTGGCACTGTATTTTAGGTCATATTGGTGTCAAGCGCATGAAGAAGCTCCATTCTGATGGACTTTTGGAATCACTTGATTATGAATCACTTGGTACTTGCGAACCATGCCTCATCGGCAAGATGACTAAAACGCCGTTCTCGGGAACTATGGAGCGAGCAACAAATTTGTTGGAAATCATACATACTGATGTATGTGGACCGATGAATATTGAGGCTTGCGACGGGTATCGTTATTTTCTCACCTTCACAGATGATTTGAGCAGATATGGGTATATCTACTTGATGAAACATAAGTCTGAAACATTGAAAAGTTCAAAGAATTTCAGAGTGAAGTGGAAAATCATCGTAACAAGAAAACCAAGTTTCTACGATCTGATTGTGGAGGAGAATATTTGAGTTACGAGTTTGGTCTTCATTTGAACCGATGCAGAATAGTTTCACAACTCACGCCACCCAGAACACCACAACGTAATAGTGTGTCCGAACATCGTAATCGTACTTTACTAGATATGGTGCGATCTATGATGTCTCTTACTGATTTACCTTTATCGTTTTGGGGTTATGCTTTAGAGACAACTGCATTCATGTTAAATAGGGCACCATCTAAATCCGTTGAGATGACACCTTATGAACTATGGTTTGGCAAGAAACCAAAGTTGTCGTTTCTTAAAGTTTGGGGCTGCGATGCTTATGTGAAAAAGCTTCAACCTGATAAGCTCGAACCCAAATCGGAGAAATGTGTCTTCATAGGATACCCAAAAAGACTGTTTGGTACACCTTCTATCATAGATCCGAAGGCAAGACATTTGTTGCTAAGAATGGATCCTTTCTAGAGAGGGAGTTTCTCTCAAAAGAAGTGAGTTGGAGGAAAGTGGAACTTGATGAGGTAACTGTACCTGCTCCTGTCGGTGTCAAAACCGGCGGATCTCGGGTAGGGGGTCCCGAACTGTGCGTCTAAGGCGGATGGTAACAGGAGGCAGGGGACACGATGTTTACCCAGGTTCGGGCCCTCTTGATAGAGGTAAAACCCTACGTCCTGCTTGATTGTTCTTGATGATATGAGTATTACAAGAGTAGATCTACCACGAGATCAGAGAGGCTAAACCCTATAAGCTAGCCTATGGTATGATTGTATGGTGTCCTACGGACTAAACCCTCCAGTTTATATAGACACCGGAGGGGGCTAGGGTTACACAAGGTCGATTACAAAGGAGGAGATATCCATATCCGTATTGCCTAGCTTGCCTTCCACGCCAAGTAGAGTCCCATCTGGACATGGGGCGAAGTCTTCAATCTTGTATCTTCATAGTCCAACAGTCCGGCCAAAGGATATAGTTCGGCTGTCCGGAGACCCCCTAATCCAGGACTCCCTCAGTAGCCCCTGAACCAGGCTTCAATGATGATGAGTCCGGCGCGCAGTGTTGTCTTCGGCATTGCAAGGCGGGTTCCTCCTCCGAATACACCACGGAAGAGTTTGAATACAAGGATAGCGTCCGACCCTGCAAAATAAGTTCCACATACCACCGTAGGGAGAATAATATTTCCACAAATCTAATCTGCTGACGTGCTTTGGTAGCATGACATCACGCCACGGCCCAGTAATCATTAGAACCATTTTTCTTTAACCAGCCTCGCACATAACGCGAGGCGGTTTGTTGACACGTCTTGTCAAAGCAGAGATCGTGTTCCCCTTATCACGGGATTCTCATCAATACAAACATGGGTAACCCAACCGTGCCTGTTGGTATGACTCCTAGATCTTAGGTAAGTCTCGAACGACCACGAGGAGGACGCCTGATATTCATCCCCTTTTTAAAGGGACACAACCTTTTCTTTTTCCCTCATGTGCTCGATCGAATCCTTCCCCTGCCTCGTGTTCTAACACCCAAAGCTCAGGTCAGGTGCTTCGGACCTTCAATCATGTCCGGATCCAGCCTTCAAGGCTGGTGGGTGCCTTCCTCCGTCATGGAGGAGGACATCAAGAAGTTGAGGGAGGCCAGATATCTGACCGCCGAAATTTCTCATAGGCTGCCCGCCCGAGGGCAGGTCGTCCCTACTCCCGAACCCAACGAGAGCGTTGTGTTCGTCTCCCACTTCCTCCGAGGACTAGGCCTCGCTCTAGATCCCTTTGTTAGGGGTCTTATGTTCTATTAAGGGCTGGATTTTCACGATCTGGCCCCGGATTCCCTTCTTCACATCTCGTCATTTATTGTCGTGTGTGAGGCCTTCCTTTGCATTACCCCTCACTTCGGCCTGTGGCTCAAGACCTTTGATGCGAAGCCGAAGATGGTTGAGGCGCAGTACGCAGCGTGCGGAGGTGCTTTAATAAGCAAAATTGTTGACGCTCCATGGCCAAAGGGTTCCTTTCCAGAGGTGTCCGGATTGTGGCAACGGGAGTGGTTTTACCTCACAGCTCCCCGAAGTGCCAAATGGGTAGCTGCCCCCACCTTTCGCTCTGGCCCCCACCACAACGGATGTCAAGGATCAGCAGGGGGCTGAGCTGGGGTCCAGCCAAGGACGTGCCAATACTGCAGAGCCGTATCTGAGATCTCTTCGAGGGAGATTTTAGTCTGGTTATGGTAATGCAAGTTATGCTGGCTCGTCAAGCCCAGCCTTGCAAACGCCGGCCCCTCCGTATGTGGGAATTCAACCCGGAAGGACCATGCACTATTCAGTATTTCCTCGGCATGACCCACAAAGAGATGTACAAATCGTTCTTCGGACCCTGAATAGAGTGTCCGGATACTACCGAGGACATGGGCCTGAGCTGCAACCGCCCCGCTGCCCAAGTAAGTAATCCCTTGGCCGAACACATTGTCCTTTTGTTTATCATGACATCATTCCGACGAATCGCTCTTTGACCAGGAATGGATAGCAAAGGCGAAGATGATCCGGTGTTCGGCCCCCCTTCCTGAAGGCTTTGACAATTCGGTGCTGGAAAAGATGCTCGAGCCAGCACCTCATCTAGTGCCCTCAAAGGAAGATGAAGGGGGGAATAAAGAGGGCGAAAGCGGGCCTCCATCGCTACCTATTCCAATAGAAGGAATGAGCGCCTCTGCGAGGGAGGATAACCAAGGGGAAGAATCTGACATTCTCCCTCCTCGGGGAAGGAAGAGGACTACCTCTGAAGATCCAGAAACTAAGGTTTCCAAACGGTAGAAGAAATATCCGCCAGAGGGTCCTGCCTCGGAGGGTATTCTTGCCGCACAATATCCGCACAGGGATCAGCCCTCTACCGAGCTATAAGTAATCAAAAAGTACTTAATAGTGAAGATATCCTATCTTACTTCTGAAGACAATAATCAATGCTTATAAATTGTAGTTCGGATCGCAGGCCTTCTCGACAGAGTTCATCTTCGGGGGATCTTCTTCCGGAGATGATGGAGAGCGAAACGCCTCCCCCAGACTCCCTAACTCAAGAAGCGGGCGACCTTGAAGTGTCGTCGCGAAGGGTATCTCCGGATCCACTAGGGCTGGAGAATAACCCTTTGGCTACCCGGCATCCCTAGTATCCGGCTCCTGAGGGGAGCGATAGCAAGGGTCCGTACAGTGTGCGGTCAGACGCGCTGAAGGATCTTCTGGGGCAAGCTGTCGTCTCGGAAGCGCATCGTACGCTAATGGGTACGGTGATTGAAAGGATTTCATCCGCTGAACGCGGTTTGCACGAAGCTTTTATGAGTCTGCTGAAAGGGTTCGAGGTACGTGAAACAATGTATGCCTTTAATAGTACCACATACGTTAGGTATTCCCATGCAGATAGTAGCCCCTGAGACTCTGGTTGTCATCGGGAA
Organism: Triticum dicoccoides; assembly: GCF_002162155.2. NCBI lineage: Eukaryota > Viridiplantae > Streptophyta > Magnoliopsida > Poales > Poaceae > Triticum > Triticum dicoccoides. The sequence goes on along the minus strand of NC_041384.1, from coordinate 617,607,621 downwards.
CGGCGGCAAACAGAGGGTCATAGTCCCAGGTAATAACCAGACCACCTTTATGTTCAGGTGGTTGAAGCTCCGGTGGCTAGCTGGACTGATTGGTTTGCCGAACTAAAGCGGCAGCTGGATGTGGCAGATGCCGACATCGTGCTTGTCAACAAGCGGCCTGATGAGGCGCAGGGTGAGTGATTTTTCTGGTGGTCGTCACATAGTAAGAGCAGCATGATGCTAGTATCTTTAATATGTTGTGACTGCAGATGGAGCTGCCACCGTGGAGACCCTTCGGGCGGAGCTTGCCCGAGCCAAGGAGCAAGCGGGGAGTAGCAATGCGGCCGCTTTAAAGGCGGTCGAAGAGTTAAGGGCCGAACAAGCCGCACATTGCGAGAGCAAGGAGAAAATAGCCAAGATGGTTGTAGAATTAAAAGATGCTGCTGACCATTACCGGTTTCTTGAAGAAGAAGACCGGGCAAAAGTGACGGACCTGGAGAAGGCCCGGGTGGCTGCCAAGGAAGTCCGCTCCAAAATTAGAGCGACATAGGAGGAGCTGAATCAAGCTATAGATATCGTGTCTGGGAAGCCCTTCTTGTTGCAGACTAAGTTCGGAGATCCAAAGTATGATCCTCTGGATCGGCTATGGAGTTCTGCGGACGAGTACATGGATTTGGCTGCAAGTGCTACTGATGCAGCCGAGTACTTCAAGGATCAGAAAGGTCCTGAAGTGGAGAAGCTGTTCTGGTCACAGTTTCACGCTCCAGTCCGTCCGCTGCTGCTGAATGAGCAATTGACCGGTTGGGCCGAGCTCTTTAGGTTGTCCGGACTTGCCATGAGGTCCATTGTGGATCACCTGTGGCCGGGAGAGCCAAGGTCGAGTAGCTACTTTAGCTTAGTGCAACAATTCCTTGAAGCTGTGCCACCCATCGATGCTGTAAAGAGATCAGCGTGCATAGAAGGTGCACGGATGGCCCTAGCCCGTATCAAAACATACTGGGCGGAGATGGAGGCCACCACTGTTGCGGCACAAGGTTCAGCCATAGGCCGAGTGGCTGCCGAGCACTACTTTGAATAAGTCCTTGAAGGCGCTCGCTCGATAGAGGCTCAGTGCTCGAAGAATATTATTTTCCAGTGACATGTAGTCCCATTGTACAAACAATGTTTTTTCTGAATTAATCAAGGCCGTATTTATACTTTTGCCCGAAAGTACTATGATGCCTCCTGTGCGGCCGTTTATGTATATATGTATATAACCTGAAAGTTTGCAGTCGTCGGCTTCCGCCCCTGATACGTCTCCAACGTATCTATAATTTTTTATTGCTCCATGCTATATTATCTACTGTTTTGGACTATATTGGGCTTTATTTTCCACTTTTATATTATTTTTGGGACTAACCTATTAACCGGAGGGCCAGCCCAGAATTGCTGTTTTTTTGCCTATTTCAGTGTTTCGAAGAAACGGAATATCAAACGGAGTCCAAACGGAATGAAACCTTCGGGAACGTGATTTTCTCATCGAACGTGATCCAGGAGACTTGGACCCTACGCCAAGGCATCAGAGAGGCGGTCACGAGGATGGGGGGCGCGCCCCCCTGCCTCGTGAGCCCCTCGGTGCTCCACCGACGTACTCCTTCCTCCTATATATACCTACGTACCCCCAAACGATCAGAGAGGGAGCCAAAAACCTAATTCCACCGCCACAACTTTCTGTATCCATGAGATCCCATCTTGGGCCTGTTCCGGAGCTCTACCAGAGAGGGTCGTCATCATGGAGGGCTTCTACATCATCATAGCCCCTCCGATGAAGTGAGAGTAGTTTACCTTAGACCTTCGGGTCCATAGTTAGTAGCTAGATGGATTCTTCTCTCTTTTTGGATCTCAATACAAAGTTCTCCCCCTCTCTTGTGGAGATCTATTCGATGTAATCTTCTTTTTGCGGTGTGTTTGTTGAGACCGATGAATTGTGGGTTTATGATCAAGTCTATCTATGAATAATATTTGAATCTTCTCTGAATTCTTTTATGTATGATTGGTTATCTTTGCAAGTCTCTTCGAATTATCCGTTTGGTTTGGCCCACTAGATTGGTAGTTCTTGCCATGGGAGAAGTGCTTAGCTTTGGGTTCGATCTTGCGGTGTCCTTTGCCAGTGACAGAAGGGGCAGCAAGGCACGTATTGCATCGTTGCCATCGAGGATAACAAGATGGGGTTTATTTCATATTGCATGAATTTATCTCTCTACATCATGTCATCTTGCTTAAGGTGTTACTCTGTTTTTAACTTAATACTCTAGATGCATGCTGGATAGCGGTCGATGAGTGGAGTAATAGTAGTAGATGCAGAATCGTTTCGGTCTACTTGTCACGGACGTGATGCCTATATACATGATCATGCCTAGATATTCTCATAACTATGCTCAATTCTGTCAATTGCTCAACAGTAATTTGTTCACCCACCATAGAATACTTATGCTCTTGAGAGAAGTCACTAGTGAAACCTATGGCCCCCAGGTCTATTCTCATCATATCAATCTCCATCACTTTAATCTTGCTTTGCTTTTTTACTTTGCCTTTACTTTTTACTTTGCATCTTTATACCAAAAATACCAAAAATATTATATCTATCAGATCTCACTCTCGTAAGTGACCGTGAAGGGATTGACAACCCCTAATCGCGTTGGTTGCAAGTAGCTATCGTTTTGTGCAGGTACGAGGGACTTGAGCGTGGCCTCCTACTGGATTGATACCTTGGTTCTCAAAAACTGAGGGAAATACTTACGCTACTCTGCTACATCATCCCTTCCTCTTCGGGGAAATCCAATGCAAGCTCAAGAGGTAGCAGCCCCCACGCATATAATGCGGGGGTGTTCGCAAAAGTTGCATATCCACATTTGATCCAACGTCTTGGTCCGTTAAGGAGGTGATAGCGTAGCGAACGAGGCAATCGGACTATATTGCTTTAACACTTTCACTTAGCCATAGGAGTTTGACAGTGGGGCTACTATATAGCCCCTGTTACTACTGCGCTCATCCAAATACGGTGCACGTACGTACATGACCAGGAAATGGCCCTTCGTTAATGCGGAGGAATCCCGAAGATTCCGATTAGTCATCGAGTGGTTGACCAGTCTCTCGCTATATCATGACAATCATTTTTCGGCTTTCTCTACTGAGGTGCTCATCCGGACGAACCAGGGCACAATCGCAGTAGTTCTCCCAGTGCTACCTTAGCCGATATGACGAAACGTAAGGTACCAAAACGTGGGAGCCGGGCAAACCCAACATTTGACCGAAGACATGATTCGGCGCCGATGCATATAGGGCCAAACTCGCGACGCCGAACACTCCCTAAGGTGTTTGGTCTTTATAACATATACCGGGCTAAACAATGCCCTTTATAAGAAACCCCATGTGTCCAGGTACATGCAAAATCCTGGCGTGGCCACATGCCAATAACGTCGGCATCCTTCTCAGTTGTGTGGAGTATCCGGAGGATGTGAGCAACAAGAGACAGTAAAAAAGGTTTACGCAGGGCCTTAATCTAAAAAGAAACCTTTTGGCGGGTCCCTGCTGCACGTCTGCGCCTGTGTCTCTGTTGTGCCGTGTCTTGGACGGGTGTAGCACGATTTAACCTACAAAAAGGAAAGAACTTAGATGAAGGTTGCCGTGCCGCAAAGAAGAATGAGTTATCAGAATTCCAGAAAGGCCTAGTTGAGCCGGGCTGGCCCTGATTACACGCGGGAAGCCCCTGGTATTGCTTTATGAGGGTTTGAAAACCAATCTTATACATGTATTATGGAACGCCAGACTCGTCTAACCGTGTCCGTGGTCTTGGTGACCTACTATTTTTCTGGTTGGTGAGGTCGTCTAGTGTGCGGCTGTTAGAGCCGCCACGTCCTCTTTTGTACGTGAAGAATGGTTGGTATTTCCGCTAACTGTAATGACGCCTCGTGGACCGGGCATCTTGAGCTTGAGAAAAGCATAATGCGGTATTGCGTTAAAATGAGCGAAAGCCGCCCTTCCGAGTAGTGCTTGAAAATCACTTCGGAATGGAGCGATGTGAAAAGTTAACGTTTCACTTCGGAAGTTATCGGGAGAACCAAATACCACCTCTAGTAGTAGAGAGCCCGTACAGTGGGCCTCTTGGCCTGGTATTACTCCCTTGAAGGTAGTATTACTGTGGCTTATTTGTGTCGGGTCTATCCCCATTTTGTGGACTGTGTCTTGATATATCAGATTGAGATCACTGCCGCCGTCCATGAGGACCCTTATGAAATGGTACCCATTTATTATTGGGTCTAACACCAAGGCCGTCAGTCCTTCATGCCGGATATGTGTATCGTGATCCCTACGATCAAAAGTGATCGGGCAGGCCAACCAGGGGTTGGACCTAGGGGTGACGGGCTCGATGGCGCGTGTGCATCGGAGTGCGTGATTGCTTCTCCTCCTTATCACATTGATCACATTTACTGTTTTAACCTCCGGTGGGAATTTTTTCTGTCCTCCAGCGCTTTGCTGGTGAGGTTCATCCTCGTCTTCGCTTGGTGTCTCCTCCCCTTTGTGTTCAGCATTTAGCTTACCGGCCTGCTTGAAGACCCAACATTCTCTGTGGGTATGATTTGCAGGTTTGTCTGGGGTGCCGTGAATCTGACAGAGTTTGTCAAGAATTTTGTTTAGGCTAGATTGTCCTTCTCTGCTGCCTTCGAAAGGCTTTTTCCGCTGACCTGGTCGGGAGCCCCTGAATCCGGCATTTACCGCCATATTATCTGGGCTACCTTCTTTATTTCGATGCTTGTTTTTGTTGCGTCGTGGCTTACCATTGCCATCCCTTACTTCGGATGTGCTTGGGTCGCTGGTGCTGCTATGGGCCAACCAGTTGTCCTCGCCCGCACAAAAGTGGGTCATGAGGCTTGTTAGAGCTGCCATTGTTCTCGGTTTTTCTTGACCGAGGTGTCTGGCGAGCCATTCGTCTCGGACGCTGTGTTTGAAAGCTGCTAAGGCTTCGGCATCCGGATAGTCGACTATTTGGTTCTTCTTGGTGAGGAACCTGTTCCAAAGCTTTCTGGCGGACTCTCCGGATTGTTGGATTATGTGACTTAAATCGTCTGCATCCGGAGGTCGGACATAAGTCCCTTGAAAATTGGCCCGGAAAGCGTCCTCGAGCTCCTCCCAACTTCCAATTGAGTTTTCGAGGAGGCTTTTCAGCCAGTTCCTAGCTGGCCCTTTAAGCTTGAGGGGCAAGTATTTAATGGCATGGAGATCGTCTCCACGAGCCATATGAATATGGAGGATGAAGTCCTCTATCTAGACTCCAGGGTCTGTGGTTCCGTCGTACGCCTCTATGTTCACTAGTTTGAATCCTTCTGGGAATTCGTGATCCAGCACCTCATCAGTGAAACATAGTGGGTGTGCGGCACCTCTGTATTGGGATGCGCCATAGTGTTCGGACGGTTGTTGTATTCGGTGCTGGTTGTGTACCGTAGCGTGCTTCTTAGATCCATAGATAGATCTGGTCGCGCCAGATTTTTGACACAAGTTCTCACATAGAACGTGTGTTGACTTATGCGTGTCTTTGTTAGCCGCTCTATCGCGTTCACAGGGCGGTGAATCCGGTCGGTTGGCCGTATCACTTATCGGCTATATGGGCTCTAAGGCTTCGTCGTCGAATTTCGGTAATAGCTTGCGCTTTGGATAGCTATTTGGGTGGTGGCTTCTACCATACTTTGTTACTTTGTTCCACTTGCTGTTGAGCGTATCTTGTGCGACCTTGAGCCTTTGCTTTTGTTTCTTCAGGCTTCTCGCTGTGGCAGTAAGCCTTCTGCGGAGGTTCTCTTGCTCCAAGTGTGTTTCCGGGATGATGGGTGCATCATCGTCTGGACTGTTTTCTTCCCTAGATGGGGATTGATGATGCTTATCTTTGGCGTCATCGTGTTCGGACATCAGATCCGTACTATGTTTGCTGTTTGCATCTTGATCGTCTTCTGCCACCGGGGTGGTGCAGTTGTCATCTTTTCCGGAGTTGCATGGACTGTTGTTATCGCTGTTTTTGCTATGGCGGGACTTAGGGCGGCACCGCTGACGTCGGCGCTTGGGTTGCTTCTTGGAGGGGTCATCCTCCGCTTTCTCGTCGCCATTGGCTTCGTTGGGGGTGTCCACCATGTCATGTCATGTGATGAAGTAGCGGTCCAGCGCCCTGTGGGCGGTGGTTCCGGTTCGTCTCCAGCTGCGTCATCCATACTGTCGAAGTCCTCGGAGCGGAAGTCGAGCATGTCGGTTAAGTCGTCGACAGTGGCTACTAAGTGGGTGGTGGGTGGGTAGCGAATTTCTTCGTTGTCCGCATCCCATTCTAGCCGGACATAGTTTGGCCAAGGTTCTCCTGACAGGGAGAGAGACCTTAATGAATTTAGCACATCTCCAAAAGGTGAGTGATGAAAGATATCCGCGGAGGTGAACTACATGATCGGCGCCCAGTCGGACTCGACGGGCGCGGATACGAGCGACTCGGAGTCCGTGACCGAAGATGAATCCAGTGGTTCGGCAATATGGCTCTCATAAGGGGTGAAGTCAGTATCCGGCTCTATCGCCACTGAGAGTGCGGCCTCCATGGCGGGGTCCATCCCTCCGCTCTTGGATGGCGCGACTTGCTCCGGATTGATGGACGGAGTAGCTGCGGATGCGATCTCCTGAATACTGTCCGACGACAGAGTTACGTCATGCTCGTCAAGACTGTACGGCGCGTCCAACATGGGCTCGAATTCGTCGAAGATCAAGTCTCCGCGGATGTCGGTCGTGTAGTTCAAGTTTCCAAATCTGACCTGGTGGCCAGGGGCGTAGCTCTCAATCTGCTCCAGATGGCCAAGCGAGTTGGCCCACAGTGCAAAGCCGCCGAATATGAAGATCTGTCCGGAGAGGAAAGCCTCACTCTAGACCGCATCGCTAGCGATGATCGAAGGAGCCATCAAGCCTTATGGTGACGACACAGTGGAACTCTCAATGAAAGCACCAATGTCGGTGTCAAAACCAGCGGATCTCGGGTAGGGGGTCCCGAACTGTGCGTCTAAGGCGGATGGTAACAGGAGGCAGGGGACACGATGTTTTACCCAGGTTCAGCCCCTCTTGATAGAGGTAAAACCCTACGTCCTGCTTGATTGTTCTTGATGATATGAGTATTACAAGAGTAGATCTACCACAAGATCAGAGAGGCTAAACCCTAGAAGCTAGCCTATGGTATGATTGTATGTTGTCCTACAGACTAAAACCCTCCGGTTTATATAGACACCGGAGGGGGCTAGGGTTACACAAGGTCGGTTACAAAGGAGGAGATATCCATATCTGTATTGCCTAGCTTGCCTTCCATGCCAAGTAGAGTCCCATCCGGACACAGGACGAAGTCTTCAATCTTGTATCTTCATAGTCCAACAGTCTGGCCAAAGGATATAGTCTGGTTGTCCGGAGACCCCCTAATCCAGGACTCCCTCAGCTCCCTTTTTGGAAAGTAGTCCATCACAAAAAATCGGTTCATGTGACACCTACACCAATTAGTGAGGAAGCCAATGATGATGATCATGAAACTTCAGATCAAGTTACTACCGAACCTCGTAGGTCATCCAGAGTAAGATGCGCACCAGAGTGGTACGGTAATCCTGTTCTGGAGGTCATGTTACTTGACCATGACGAACCTACGAACTATGAGGAAGCGATGATGAGCCCAGATTCCGCAAAATGGCTTGAGGCCATGAAATCTGAGATGGGATCCATGTATGAGAACAAAGTGTGGACTTTGGTTGACTTGCCCGATGATCGGCAAGCCATCGAGAATAAATGGATCTTCAAGAAGAAGACTGATGCTGGCGGTAACATTACTGCCTACAAAGCTTGACTTGTTGCGAAAGGTTTTTGACAAGTTCAAGGAGTTGACTACGATGAGACCTTCTCACCCGTAGCAATGCTTAAGTCCGACCGAATCATGTTAGCAATTGCCGCATTTTATGATTATGAAATTTGGCAAATGGATGTGAAGACCGCATTCCTGAATGGATTTCTGGAAGAAGAGAAGTATATGATGCAACCTGAAGGTTTTATCGATCCAAAGGGTGCTAACAAAGTGTGCAAGCTCCAGCGATCCATTTATGGACTGGTGCAAGCCTCTCGGAGTTGGAATAAACGTTTCGATTGTGTGATCAAAGCATATGGTTTTATACAGACTTTTGGAGAAGCCTGTATTTACAAGAAAGTTAGTGCGAGCTCTATAGCTTTTCTAATATTATATGTGGATGACATATTGTTAATTGGAAATGATATAGAATTTCTAGATAGCATAAAAGGATACTTCAATAAGATTTTTTCAATGAAAGACCTCGGTGAAGCTGCTTATATATTGGGCATCAAGATCTATAGAGATAGATCAAGACACTTAATTGGACTTTCACAAAGCACATACCTTGATAAAGTTTTGAAGAAGTTCAAAATGGATCAAGCTAAGAAAGGGTTCTTGCCTGTGTTACAAGGTGTGAAGTTGAGTAAGACTCAATGCCCGACCACTGTAGAAGATAGAGAGAAAATGAAAAATGTTCCCTATGCTTCAGCCATAGGCTCTATCATGTATGCAATGTTGTGTACCAGACCTGATGTGTGCCTTGCTATTAGTTTAGCAGGGAGGTACCAAAGTAATCCAAGAGTGGATCACTGGACAGCGGTCAAGAACATCATGAAATACCTAAAAAGGACTAAGGATATGTTTCTTGTTTATGGAGGTGACAAAGAGCTCGTCATAAATGGTTACGTCGATGCAAGCTTTGACACTGATCTGGATGATTCTAAATCGCAAACCGAATACATGTTTATATTGAACGGTGGAGCTGTCAGTTGGAGCAGTTCTAAATAAAGTGTCGTGGCGGGATCTACATGTGAAGCGGAGTACATAGCTGCTTCGTAAGCAGCAAATGAAGGGGTCTGGAAGAAGGAGTTCATATTTGATCTAGGTGTCATACCTAGTGCATCGGGTCCAATGAAAATCTTTTGTGACAACACTAGTGCAATAGCCTTGGCAAAGGAATCCAGATTTCACAACAGAACCAAACACATCAAGAGACGCTTCAATTCCATCCGCGATCAAGTCCAGGTGGGAGACATAGAGATTTGCAAGATACATACGGATCTGAATGTTGCAGACCCGTTGACTAAGCCTCTCTCACGAGCAAAACATGATCAACACCAAGGCTCCATGGGTGTTAGAATCATTACCGTGTAATCTAGATTATTGACTCTAGTGCAAGTGGGAGACTGAAGGAAATATGCCGTAGAGGCAACAGTAAACTTATTATTTATTTCCTTATTTCATGATAAATGTTTATTATTCATGCTAGGATTGTATTAACCGAAAACATAATACATGTGTGAATACATAAACAAACAGAGTGTCACTAGTATGCCTCTACTTGACTAGCTCGTTAATCAAAGATGGTTATGTTTCCTAACCATAGACATGAGTTGTCATTTGATAAACGGGATCACATCATTAGGAGAATGATGTGATTGACTTGACCCATTCCGTTAGCTTAGCACTTGATCGTTTTAGTTTACTGCTATTGCTTTCTTCATGACTTATGCATGTTCCTATGACTATGAGATTATGCAACTCCCGATTACCGGAGGAACATTTTGTGTGCTACCAAACGTCACAATGTAACTGGATGATTATAAAGGTGCTCTACAGGTGTCTCCAATGGTACTTGTTGAGTTGGCATAGATCGAGATTAGGATTTGTCACTCCGATTGTCGAAGAGTATCTCTGGGCCCTCTCGGTAATGCACATCACTATAATTCTTGCAAGCAATGCAACTAATGAGCTAGTTGCGGGATGATGCATTACGGACATGAGTAAAGAGAAGAAAGGGAACTTCAAGAAGAACGAGAAACAAGTCGCTGCTCAAGAGAAGAAACCCAAGTGTGAATCTAAGCCTGAGACTGAGTGCTTCTACTTCAAAGGGAATGGTCACTGGAAGCGGAACTGCCCCAAGTATTTGGTGGATAAGAAGGATGGCAAAGTGAAATGTATATTTGATATACATTTTATTGATGTGTACCTTACTAATGCTCGCAGTAGCGCCTGGGTATTTGATATTGGTTCTGTTGCTAATATTTGCAACGCCAAACAGGGGCTACGGATTAAGCGAAGATTGGCTAAGGACAAGGTGACGATGCGTGTGGGAAATGGTTCCAAAGTCGATGTGATCGCCGTCGGCACAGTACCTCTACATCTACCTTCGGGATTAGTTTTAGACCTGAATAATTGTTATTTGGTGCCAGCGTTAAGAATGAACATTATATCTGGATCTTTTTTGATGCGAGACGGATATTCATTTAAATCAGAGAATAATGGTTGTTCTATTTATATGAGTAATGTCTTCTATGGTCATTCACCCTTGATGAGTGGTCTATTTTTACTAAATCTTGATAGTGGTGATACACATATTCATAGTATTGAAGCCAAAAAATATAAGTTTAATAATGATAGTGCAACTTATTTGTGGCACTGCCATTTAGGTCATATTGGTGTAAAGTGCATGAAGAAACTCCATGCTGATGGTCTTTTGGAATCACTTGATTATGAATCACTTGATGCTTGCGAACCATGCCTCATGGGCAAGATGACTAAAACTCCGTTCTCCGGAATGATGGAACGAGCAACAGATTTATTAGAAATAATACATACTGATGTATGTGGTCCGATGAGTGTTGATGCTCGTGGCAGGTATCATTATTTTCTGACCTACACAGATGATTTGAGCAGATATGGGTATGTCTACTTAATGAAACATAAGTCTGAAACATTTGAAAAGTTCAAAGAATTTCAGAGTGAAGTGGAAAATCATCGTAACAAGAAAATGAAGTTTCTACAATCTAATTGTGGAGGTGAATATTTGAGTTATGAGTTTGGTCATCATTTGAAACAATGCGGAATAGTTTCGCAACTCACGCCACCTGGAGCACCACGGCGTAATGGTGTGTCCGAACATCGTAACCACACTTTATTAGACATGGTGCGATCTGTGATGTCTCTTACTAATTTACCGCTATTGTTTTGGGGTTATGCTTTAGATACGACTGCATTCACGTTAAATAGGGCACCATCAAAATCCATTGAGACGACACCTTATGAACTGTGGTTTGGCAAGAAACCCAAGTTGTCGTTTCTTAAAGTTTGGGGCTGCAATGCTTATGTGAAAAAGCTTCAACCTGATAAGCTCGAGCCCAAATCAGAGAAATGTGTCTTCATAGGATACCCAAAGGAGACTGTTGGGTACACCTTCTATCACAGATCCGAAGGCAAGATATTCGTTGATAAGAATGGATCCTTTCTAGAGAAGGAGTTTCTCTTGAAAGAAGTGAGTGGGAGGAAAGTAGAACTTGATGAGGTAATTGTACCTGCTCACTTATTGGAAAGTAGTTCATCACAGAAATCAGTTCTAGTGATTCCTACACCAATTAGTGGGGAAGCTAATGATGATGATCATGAAACTTCTGATCAAGTTACTACCGACCTCGTAGGTCAACCAGAGTAAGATCCACACCAGAGTGGTACGGTACTCCTGTTCTGGAGGTCATGGTACTTGACCATGATGAACCTACGAACAATGAGGAAGCGATGATGAGCTCAGATTCCGCAAAATGGCTTGAGGCCGTGAAATCTAAGATGGGATCCATGTATGAGAACAAAGTGTGGAGTTTGGTTGACTTGCCCGATGATCGGCAAGCCATAGAGAATAAATGGATCTTCAAGAAGAAGACTGACGCTAACGGTAATGTTACTGTCTACAAAGCTCGACTTGTTGCGAAAGGTTTTCAACAAGTTCAAGGAGTTGACTACGACGAGACCTTCTCACCCGTAGCGATGCTTAAGTCCGTTCGAATCATGTTAGCAATTGCCGCATTTTATGATTATGAAATTTGGCAAATGGATGTCAAAACTGCATTCTTTAATGGATATCTTAAAGAAGAGTTGTATATGATGCAACCAAAAGGTTTTGTCGATCCAAAAGGTGCTAACAAAGTGTGTAAGCTCCAGCGATCCATTTATGGACTAGTGCAAGCATCTCGGAGTTGGAATATACGCTTTGATAATGTGATCAAAGCATATGGTTTTATACAGACTTTTGGAGAAGCATGTATTTACAAGAAAGTGAGTGGGAGCTCTGTAGCATTTCTGGTATTATATGTGGATGACATATTGTTGATCGGAAATGAAACTGAATTTCTGAATAGCATAAAAGTATACTTGAATAAGAATTTTTCAACAAAAGATCTCGGTGAAGCTGCTTATATATTGGGCATCAAGATCTATAGAGATAGATCAAGACGCTTAATTGGACTTTCACAAAGCACATACATTGATAAAGTTTTGAAGAAGTTCAAAATGGATCAAGCAAAGAAAGGGTTCTTGCCTATGTTACAAGGTGTGAAGTTGAGTCAGACTCAATGCCCGACCACTGCAGAAGATTGAGAGAAAATAAAAATCATTCCCTATGCTTCGGCCATAGGTTCTATCATGTATGCAATGCTGTGTACCAGACCTGATGTGTGCCTTACTATAAGTTTAGAAGGGAGGTACTAAAGTAATCCAGGAGTGGATCATTGGACAACAGTCAAGAACATCCTGAAATACCTGAAAAAGACTAAGGATATGTTTATCATTTATGGAGGTGACAAAGAGCTCGTCGTAAACGGTTACATTGATGCAAGCTTTGACACTGATCCGGATGACTCTAAGTCACAAACCAGATATGTATTTTTATTGAATGGTGGAGCTGTCAATTGGTGCAGTTCTAAACAAAGCGTCATCGCGGGATCTACGTGCGAAGCGGAATACATAGCTGCTTTGGAAGCAGCAAATGAAGGAGTTTGGGTGAAGGAGTTCATATCCGATCTAGGTGTCATACCTAGTGCATCAGGTCCAAAGAAAATCTTTTGTGACAATATTGGTGCAATTACCTTGGCAAAGGAATCCAAATTTCACAAGAGAACCAAGCACATCAAAAGACGCTTCAATTCCATCCATGCTCGAGTCAAGGAGGGAGACATAGAGATTTGCAAGATACATACGGATCTAAATGTTCCAGACCCATTGACTAAGCCTCTCTCACGAGCAAAGCATGATCAGTACCAAGACTCCATGGGTGTTAGAATCATTACAATGTAATATAGATTATTGACTCTAGTGCAAGTGGGAGACTGAAGGAAATATGCCCTAGAGGCAATAATAAAGTTGTTATTTATATTTCCTTATATCATGATAAATATTTATTATTCATGCTAGAATTGTATTAACCGGAAACTTAGTACATGTGTGAATACATAGACAAATAGAGTGTCACTAGTATGCATCTACTTGACTAGCTCATTAATTAAAGATAGTTAAGTTTCCTAACCATAGACATGAGTTGTCATTTGATAAATGGGATCACATCATTAGAGAATGATGTGATTGACATGACCCATCTGTTAGCTTAGCACTATGATCATTTATTTTATTGCTATTGCTTTCTCCATGACTTATACATGTTCCTATGACTATGAGATTATGCAACTCCCGAATATCGAAGGAACACTTAGTGTGCTATCAAACGTCACAACGTAACTGGGTGATTATAAAGATGCTCTACAGGTGTCTCCGGTGGTGATTGTTGAGTTGGCATAGATCGAGATTAGGATTTGTCACTCCGATTGTCGGAGAGGTATATCTAGGCCCTCTCGGTGATACACATCACCATAAGCCTTGCAAGCAATGTCACTAATGAGTTATTTCCGTGATATTGCATTACAGAACGAGTAAAGAGACTTGCCGGTAACGAGATTGAACTAGGTATGATGATACCGACGATCAAATCTCGGGCAAGTAACATACCGATGACAAAGGGAACAACGTATGTTGTTATGCGGTTTGACCGATAAAGATCTTTGTAGAATATGTAGGAACCAATATGAGCATCCAGGTTCCTCTATTGGTTATTGACCGGAGATGAGTCTCGGTCATGTCTACATAGTTCTCGAACCCGTAGGGTCTGCACGCTTAATGTTCGATGACGATCGGTATTATGAGTTTATGTGTTTTGATGAACTGAAGGTAGTTCGGAGTCCCGGATATGATCACGTACATGACTAGGAGTCTTGAAATGGCCGAGACATGAAGATTCATATATTGGAAGGTTATTTATCGACACCAGAATGGTTTCGGATGAGTTTGGGCATATACCGGAGTACCGGGGGGTTACCGGAACCCCTCGGGGGCTTAATGGGCCTACATGGTCTTTAGTGGAATAGAGGAGGAAGTGGCCAAGAGGTGAGGCTCGCCCCCAAGCCCAATCCAAATTGGGAATGGGACCGGCCCGCCCTTTCCTTCCTCCCCCTCTTCCCTTCCTTCCCCCTCCTAGTAGGACTAGGAAAGGGGGGGGACCTACTCATAGTAGGAGTAGGATTCCCCCTTGGGGCACGCCATAGAGAGGCCGGCCGGCCCCCTCCTCCACCCCTTTATATATGGGGGAGGGGGCACCCCATAAACACACAAATTGATCTTAGCCGTGTGCGGTGCCCCTCTCCACAGATTTCCACCTCGATCATATTGTCGTAGTGCTTAGGCGAAGCCTTGCGTCGGTAACTTCATCATCACTGTCAACACACCGTCGAGCTGACGAAACTCTCCCTCGGCCTCAGCTGGATCTAGAGTTCAAGGGACGTCATCGAGCTGAACGTATGCAGATCACGGAGGTGTCATGCGTTCGGTACTTGATCGGTCGGATTGCGAAGACGTTTGACTACATCAATCGCGTTACTTAACGCTTTAGCTTTAGGTCTACGAGGGTACATGGACACACTCTCCCCTCTCATTGCTATGCATCCCTAGATAGATCTTGCGTGATCATAGGATTTTTTTTGAAATACTGCATTCCCCAACAATTTATCCCTCTAAGACGAGGGGAGGTAAGGAACTGCCATCCAGCTGTGCTTTAGATTCACCTTCTGTTATGAGTAAACTTGCAACACCACCACATGCTATTAATCCTGATATGTCGCAAGTTATTGATGATGCTACTTCTACTATGAATGATGCTTACGATGATGCTAGTACCTTGCTTGATAATGATGATGTGCCACTTGGTGACTTTCTTGATGAACAAATTGCTAGAGTAATACAACATGATGATATTGAATCTGATGATGAGCTTGAAACTGAAATTCCTGAAACACCTGCTAGAACTAGCCTTGCTAGATATGAATTGGCTAAGGTACCGAAAGGTTATGTTATGAGTGAAGAAGCAACTAGAGATATTCTTGCTTGCAATGACAGAGATGATCAAGAGAAATTACTATGCAAGTAGAAAGAAAAATCTTTGAATGCTAGAATGAAATTAGATCCTAAGTTTGCTACTTCACCTATCTGTATTGCTGATAAGGATTATGAATTCTCTGTCGACCCATAGTTAATTAATCTGGTTGAATCTGATCCTTTCCATGGTTATGAAACTGAAACTGTTGTGGCACATCTTACTAAGTTGAATGACATAGCCACCCTCTTTACTCATGATGAGAAAACTCGTTATTACTTTATTCTCAAATTATTTCCTTTCTCATTAATGGGTGATGCTAAAGCTTGGTACAATACTCTGCTCCTCGTTGTGTGCGTAGTCCCTAGGATATGGTTTATTACTTCTCTGAAAAATATTTTCCTGCTCATAAGAAACAAGCTGCCTTACAGGAAATATTTAACTTTGTGCAAACCAAAGAAGAGAGTCTCCCACAATCTTGGGGGAGGCTTTGCCAGTTGCTTAATGCTTTGCCTGATCATCCTCTTAAGAAAAATGAAATACTTGATATCTTCTATAACGGACTAACTGATGCTTCTAGGGACTTCCTAGATAGTTGTGCTGGTTGTGTTTTCAGGGAATGAACTATTGCTCAAGCTGAAGAATTATTGAATAACATATTGAAAATTTATGATGATTGTTATTCCTGAACTACCGCCTAAACCCACTCCGAAGAAGAGGGGTATATTATATCTCAGTCCTCAAGATATGCAAGAGGCAAAGAAATCTATGAAGGAAAAAGGTATTAAAGCTAAGGATGTTAAAAATTTACCTCCTATTGAAGATATACATGGGCTTAATACACGACCAATGCCTAAGGTGGTAGAGGTAAATTCTCTTATGAAGTTTCATGAAAATGATAATCCTCACTGTCGGTGTCAAAACCGGTGGATCTCGGGTAGGGGGTCCCGAACTGTGCGTCTAAGGAGGATGGTAATAGGAGGCAAGGGACACGATGTTTACCCAGGTTCGGGCCCTCTTGATGGAGGTAATACCCTACGTCCTGCTTGTTTGTTCTTGATGATATGAGTATTACAAGAGTTGATCTACCACGAGATCGTAGAGGCTAAACCCTAGAAGCTAGCCTATGGTATGATTGTCTGCTATCCTACGGACTAACCCTCCGGTTTATATAGACACCGGAGGGGGCTAGGGTTACACAGAGTCGGTTACAAGTGAGGAGATCTACATATCCTTATTGCCTAGCTTGCCTTCCACGCTAAGGAGAGTCCTATCCGGACACGGGACGAAGTCTTCAATCTTGTATCTTCATAGTCCAACAGTCTGGCCAAAGCATATAGTCCGGCTGTCCGGAGACCCCCTAATCCAGGACTCCCTCAGTAGCCCCTGAACCAGGCTTCAATGACAATGAGTCCGGCATGCAGTATTGTCTTTGGCATTGCAAGGCGGGTTCCTCCTCCGAATACTCCATGGAAGATTTTGAACACAAGGATAGTGTCCGGCTCTGCAAAACAATTTCCACATACCACCATAGAGAGAATAATATTTCCACAAATCTAATCTGCTGACGCGTTTTGACAGCACGACGCCAAGTCATGGCCGGGTCATCATCCAAACCATTTTTCCTCAACCAGCACTGCACATATTGTGAGGCGGTTTTCTTGACACGTCTTGTCGAAGCAGAGATCATGTCCCCTTATTATGGGATTCTCATCAATACGGACGTGGGTAACCCACTCGTGCCCGTTGGTATGACTCCCCGATTTTAGGTGAGTCCAAAATGGCCGCGAGGAGGACACTTGACATTCACCCTCTTTATAAAGAGGCCAAGACCTGTCTTTTTTTCCTCTCACGCTGAATCGAATCCTTGCCCCGCCTTGAGTTCCAACACCCAAGGCTTAGGCCAGGCGCTTTGGACCTTCAACCATGTCCGGATCCAACCTCCAAGGTCGGTGGATGCCTTCCTCTATCACAGAGGAGGACATTAAGAAGCTGAGAGAGGCCAGGTATCTGACCGCCGAAATCTCACACAGGCTACCTGCCCGAGGGCAGGTCATCCCCACTCCTGAATCCAACGAGAGTGTCGTGTCCGTCTCTCACTTCCTCCGAGGGCTAGGCCCCACTCTAGACCCCTTTGTTAGGGGGCTCATGTTCTATTATGGGCTGGACTTCCATGATCTGGCCCCAGATTCCCTCCTTCACATCTCGTCTTTCATCGTCGTATGCAAGGCCTTCCTCCGCATTACCCCTCACTTCGGCCTGTGGCTCAAGACCTTCAATGTGAAGCCGAAGATGATTGAGGGGCGGCACGCAGAGTGCAGAGGTGCCATAATAAGCAGAAGCGCTGATGTTCCATGGCCAGAGGGTTCCTTCCCAGAGGTGTCTAGTCTGTGGCAGCAGGAGTGGTTTTATATCACAGCTCCTCGAAGGGCCAAGTGGGTAGCCACCCCTGCCTTTCACTCGGGCCTCCCCACCACAACTGACATCATGGATCAGCAGGGGGCTGAGTTGGGGTCCAGCAAAGGATGTGCCGATATTGCAGAGCCGCATCTGAGATCTCTTTGAGAGAGATTTCAGCCTGGTTATGGTAATGCAAGTTATGCTAGTTCGTCGAGTCCAGCCTTGCAAACGTTGACCCCTCCGTATGTGGGAATTCAATCCGGAAGGACCGTGAACTATTCAGCACTTCCTCGGCATGACGCTCGAAGAGATGTATAAATTGTTCTTCGGACCCCAAATAGAGTGTCCGGACACCATCGAGGATACGGGTCTGAGCTGCAACCGCCCTGATAACCAAGTAAGTAATCCCATGACCGAACACGCCGTCCTTTTATTTATCATGACATCATTCTGAAAAGTCGCTCTTTGACCAGGACTGGATAACAAAGGCAAAGATGATCAGGTGTTCGGCCCCCCTTCCCGAAGGCTTGGCCAATCCGGTACTGGACAGAATGCTCGAGCCGGCGCCTCATCAGGTGCCCTCAAAGGAAGATGAAGGGGGGAATAAAGAGGCCGAAAGCAGGCCTCACTCGCTACTCGTCCCAACCGGGGGAATGAGCACCTCCGCGAGGGAGGATAACCAAGGAGAAGAATCTGACATTCCCTCTCCCCGAGGAAGGAAGAGGATCACCTCTGAGGATGCGGAAACCAAGGTTTCCAAACGGGAGAAGAAATTTTCACCAGAGGGTCTTGCCTTGGAGGGTATTCTTGCCACACAATGTCTGCACGGGGATCAGCCCTCTACCATTCTGTAAGTAATCAAAAGGTATTTTAATAGTGGAAGTGTCCTACCTTACTTCTGGAGACAATAATCGGAGCTTATATCTTGTAGTTCGGATCGTAGCCCTTCTCGACAGAGTTCGTCTTCGGGGGATCTTCTTCCGGAGATGATGGAGAGCGAAACGCCTCCCCCTGCTACCCCGCCTCATGAGGTGGGCGACCTTGAAGTGTCGTCGCGAAGGGTCTTTCCTGATCCGCCAAGGCCAGAGGGTAATCCTTTGGCTACCCGGAGTCCTCAGTGTTCGGCTCCTAAAGAGAGCAACAGAAAGAGTCCGGAACCGTATAGTGTGCGGTCAGACGCACTGAAGGATCTTCTGGAGCAAGCGGCTGTCTCAGAAGCGCATAATACGCTAATGGGTACGATAATTGAAAGGATTTCATCTGCTGAAAGCGGATTGCATGAAGCTTTTATGAGTCTGCTGAAAGGCTTTGAGGTACGTGAAATAGTGTATGTTTTTGACAGTACCGCACATGTTAGGTGTGCCCTATGCAGATAGTAGCCCCTTAGACTCTGGTTGTCATCGAACAGCGGCAAACAGAGGATCATAGTCCCAAGTAATAACCAGTCCGCCTTTATGTGCAGGTGGCTGAAGCTCCGGTGACTAGCCGGACTGATGGGTTTGCCGAGCTAAAGCGGCAACTTGATGGGGAAGATGCCGACATCGTGCTTGTCAACAAGCGGCTTGACGAGGCACAGGGTAAGTGATTTTTCCGATGATCAACACATAGTAGGAGGAGCATAATGCCAGTATCTTTAATATGTCGTGACTGCAGATGGAGCTTTCACCATGGAGTCTCTTCGGGCGGAGCTTGCCGAGCCATGGAACAAGCAAGGAATAGTGATGCTGCCTTCCTAAAGGCGGTCGAAGAGCTGAGGGCTGAATAGGCCGCACATCGCCAGAGCAAGGAAAGAATAGCCAAGATGGCCGTTGAGTTGAAGGATGCCGCTGACCATTGATACGTCTCCAACGTATCTATAATTTTTGATTGCTCCATGCTATTATCTACTGTTTTGGGCAATATTGGGCTTTATTTCCACTCTTATATTATTTTTGGGACTAACCTATTAACCGGAGGCCCGGCCCAAATTTGTTGTTTTATGCCTATTTCAGTGCTTTGAAGAAAAGGAATATCAGACGGAGTCGAAACGGAACGAAATCAACTGGAGAAGTTATTTTTGGAAGGAAACACACCTGATGGACTTGGACCCCACGTTAGAAGATACGGGAGCTGCCCACGAGGGTGGGGCGCCCACCCTCCTGGGGCGCGCCCCCTGCCTCGTGGGGCCCCTGTGGCTCCCCTGATGTGCTTCTTCTGCCTATATAACTCCATATACCCTAAAACTTCCAGAACAGAACATAGATCGGGAGTTCCACCGCCAAAAGCCTCCGTAGCCACCGAAAGCCAATCTAGACCCATTCTGGCACCCTGCTGGAGGGGGCAATCCTTCTCCGGTGGCCATCTTCATCATCCCGGTACTCTCCATGACGAGGAGGGACTAGTTCTCCCTCGGGGCTGAGGGTATGTACCAGTAGCTATGTGTTTGATCTCTCTCTCTCTCGTGTTCTTGAGATGATACGATCTTGATGTATCGCGAGCTTTGCTATTATATTTGGATCCTATGATGTTTCTTCCCCCCTCTTCTCTCTTGTAATGGATCGAGTTTCCCCTTTTGAAGTAATCTTATCGGATTGTGTCTTTAAATACTTGAGAACACTTGATGTATGTCTTGCCGTGAATATCTGTGGTGACAATGGGATATCACGTGCCACTTGATGTATGTTTTGGTGACCAACTTGCGGGTTTCGTGACATTGGGAACCTATGCATAGGGGTTGGCACACGTTTTCGTCGTGATTCTCCGGTAGAACTTTGGGGCACTCTTTGAGGTCCTTTGTGTTGGTTGAATAGATGAATCTGAGATTGTGTGATGCATATCGTATAATCATACCCACGGATACTTGAGGTGATATTGGAGTATCTAGGTGACATTAGGGTTTTGGTTGATTTGTGTCTTAAGGTGTTATTCTAGTACGAACTCTAGGGCTGTTTGTGACACTTATAGGAATAGCCCACCGGATTGATTCGAAAGAATAACTTTGAGGTGGTTTTGTACCCTACCATAATCTCTTCATTCGTTCTCCGCTATTAGTGACTTTGGAGTGACTCTTTGTTGCATGTTGAGGGATAGTTTTATGATCCAATTATGTTAGTATTGTTGAGGGAACTTACACTAGCAAAAGTATGAACCCTAGGCCTTGTTTACTATCATTGCAATATCGTTTACGCTCACTTTTATCACTTTTTACCTTGCTGTTTTTGTAATTTCAGATTACAAATACCTTTATCTACTATCCATATACCACTTGTTTCACCATCTCTTCGCCGAGCTAGTGCACCTATACAATTTACCATTGTATTGGGTGTGTTGGGGACACAAGAGACTCTTTGTTATTTGGTTGTAGGGTTGCTTGAGAGAGATCATCTTCATCCTACGCCTCCTACGGATTGATAAACCTTAGGTCATCCACTTGAGGGAAATTTGCTACTGTCCTACAAACCTCTGCACTTGGAGGCCCAACAACGTCTACAAGAAGAAGGTTGTGTAGTAGACATCAAGCTCTTTTCTGGCGCCGTTGCCGGGGAGGTGAGTGCTTGAAGGTATATCTTTAGATCTTGCAATCGAGTCTTTTAGTTTCTTGTTTTATCACTAGTTTAGTTTATAAAAGAAAACTATAAATAAATGGAATTGAGTTTGTCTCATATGCTTCACCTTTTTAATATCTTTCGTAAGTATGATGGAAAGGAAAATTGTGCTCATGTGCTAGAAGAAGAAATCTATAAAATGTTTGGCACTAAATATTTGAATGATGGGCATGATTGCAATGTTGTTAGTATGAATTCCTTGAATATCCATGATGCTAATGATATGCAAAGCCACAAGCTTGGGGAAGCTATGTTTGATGAAGATGATATTTTTTGTCCCCCAAGTTTTGATGAGCAAATTTATTATGATGAAAGCATGCCTACTATTTATGATGATTATATTGATGAAAGTGGATTTGGAGAGGTCATGACATTAATTTGTGATGAATCCACTATTCCGGAAGAGGTTCCAATTGATTATGAGAACAAAGTTGCTATCTATGATGATTATTGTGATGACTTGTATGCTATAAAGAATAATGATAACCATGAAAATTGTCATCATGATTTTAGTTTTCAATTGGATTATGCCTCACATGATAATTATTTTGTTGAGTTTGCTCCCACTATTATTCATGAGAAGAATTTTGCTTGTGTGGAGAGTAGTAAATTTTCTATGCTTCTAGATCATGAAAAGAATGCTTTATGCAATAGTTATATTGTTGAATTCATTCATGATGCTACTGAAAATTATTATGAGGGAGGAATATATGCTTGTAGGAATTGCAATAATATCAAGTTTCCTCTCTATGTGCTTAAAGTTTTGAAGTTATGCTTGTTTTGCCTTCCTATGCTAGTTGATCATTGTTCCCACAAGTTGTTTGTTCACAAAATCCCCATGCATAGGAAGTGGGTTAGACTTAAATGGGCTAGTCATATTCTTCATGATGCTCTCTTTATGTTACAATTCTTATCCTTCATGTGAGCATCATTGAAATCATCATGCCTAGCTAGGGGCATTAAACGATAGCGCTTGTTGGGAGGCAACCCAACTTTATTTTTGTTCCTTGCTTTTTGTTCCTGTTTAGTAATAAATAATTCATCCAGCCTCTGTTTAGATGTGGTTTAATGCTTTTAATTAGTATTTGTGCCAAGTAGCACCTTTGGGAAGACTTGGGGGAAGTCTTGTTGATCATGCTGTCGAAAACAGAAACTTTAGCGCTCACGAGAATTGTTGCCATTTTTTATTGGAGAGTGATATTTAGTTAATTCTTTTTGCATATGATTAATAGATAAATTACTCATGTCCAGAAATTTATTTGAGAATTTTATGATCTCCAGAAGTATACGTTTGATCCAGATTACTACAGACCGTTCTGTTTTTGACAGATTCTGTTTTTCATGTGTTGTTTACTTATTTTGATGAATCTATGCCTAGTAAAATAGTTTATAAACCATAGAGAAGTTGGAATACAGTAGGTTTAACACTAATATAAATAAATAATGATTTCATTACAGTACCTTGAAGTGGTGATTTATTTTCTTATACTAACGGAGCTTAGGAGTTTTCTGTTAAGTTTTGTGTTGTGAAGTTTTCAAGTTTTGGGTAAAGATTCGATGGACTATGGAATAAGGAGTGGCATGAGCCTAATATTGGGGATGCCCAAGGCACCCCAAGGTAATATTCAAGGACAACCAAGAGCCTAAGCTTGGGGATGCCCCGGAAGGCATCCCCTCTTTCGTCTTCGTTCACCGGTAACTTTACTTGGAGCTATATTTTTATTTACCACATGATATGTGTTTTGCTTGGAGCGTCAATTTATTTTGTTAGGATTTGCTTGATGTTATTTAGAACAATTTTTTGCATCTGTTATTCCAATAATAGTGGCATTGATAGTCTTTACTATGCCTATGTTACAAGTATACATGTTGCTGTTTGAAAACAGAAAGTTTACCGCTGTTACAATAATTCCCTAGAAAAGTCAGAATGTGATAAAATGTTGAAACCTTTTGCATTTTAAGATCTGATAAATTTACTACAGTGGGAATTTTCTTTCATAATTTTTGGAGCTAGGGGAGTATGGATGTTGCAGCATTCTTTACAGACTATCCTGTTTAGGCAGATTGCTGTTATGTTTGCATTGTTTGCATATGGTTGCTTCTTTAATGATTCTATTTGAGGATAGGACTATTAAATATGCAGAGGCATTTAGTATGAAATGTTGAATAATAATTTTAGTGTTTTGCTACAGTAGAGTATGATAAGGTTTTTTGCAATGGTTTATACTAACTTATCTCACGAGTCCTTGTTGAGTTTTGTGTGGATGAAGCTTTTGAGATTTAGGGAGACCGTGATACGAAAGGAATTAAGGAGACACAAAATCTCAAGCTTGGGGATGCCCAAGGCACCCCAAGATAATATTTCAAGAAGTCTCAAGCATCTAAGCTTGGGGATGCCCCGGTTGGCATCCCACCTTTCTTCTTCAACAATTATCGGTTAGTATCGGTTGATCCTAAGTTTTTGTTTCTTCACATGATGTTTGCTATTCTTAGATGTCATTTTATTTTGCTTTGCTTTATATTTGAATAGAGTACCAAGATATGAAATTATTAAATGTTAGATAGTCTTCACATAGTTGCATAATTATTCGACTACTCATTGATCTTCACTTATATCTTTCGGAGTAGTTTGTCATTTGCTCTAGTGCTTCACTTATATTTTTTAGAGCATGGTGGTAGTTTTATTTTGAAGAAATAGATGAACACTCGGGCTTCACTCATATTATTTTGAGAGTCTTAAATGGCATGGTAATTTTCTTAAAATCCTAATATGCTAGGTATACAAGATTAATAATAAAATTCTCTTATGAGTGTGTTGAATACTACGAGAAGTTTGATACTTGATGGTTGTTTTGAGACATGAGGATGGTAATATTAGAGTCATGCTAGTTGAGTAGTTGTGAATTTGAGAAATACTTGTGTTGAAGTTTGTGATTCCCGTAGCATGCACGTATGTGAACCGTTATGTGGTGAAGTCGAAGCATGATTTATTTATTGACTGTCTTCCTTATGAGTGGCGGTCGGGGATGAGCAATGGTCTTTTCCTACCAATCTATCCCCCTAGGAGCATGCGCGTAGTACTTTGTTTCGATAACTAATAGATTTTTGCAATAAGTATGTGAGTTCTTTATGACTAATGATGAGTCCATGGATTATACGCACTCTCACCCTTCCACCATTGCTAGCCTCTCTAGTACCGAGAAACTTTCGCCGGTACCATACACCCACCATATACCTTCCTCAAAACAGCCACCATACCTACCTATTATGGCATTTCCATGGTCATTCCGAGATATATTGCCATGCAACTTTCCACCATTCCGTTCATCATGACACATTCATCATTGTCATATTGCTTAGCATGATCATGTAGTTGACATAGTATTTGTGGCAAAGCCACTGTTCATGATTCTTTCATACTTGTCACTCTTGATTCATTGCATACCCCAGTACACCGCCGGAGGCATTCATATAGAGTCATACTTTGTTCTAGTATCGAGTTGTATCATTGAGTTGTAAAAAAATAGAAGTGTGATGATCATCATTCAATAGAGCATTGTCCCAAAAAAAGTAGAAAGACCATAAAAAAAGAAAGGCCAAAAAAATAAAAAATAAAGGCCAAATAAAAAAAGAAAGGCCAAAAAAGGGGGACAATGCTACTATCCTTTTACCACACTTGTGCTTCAAAGTAGCACCATGATCTTCATGATAGAGAGTCTCCTATGTTGTCACTTTCATATACTAGTGGGAATCTTTCATTATAGAACTTGGCTTGTATATTCCAATGATGGGCTTCCTCAAAATGCCCTAGGTCTTCATGAGCAAGCAAGTTGGATGCACACCCACTTAGTTTCTTTTTGAGCTTTCATACACTTATAGCTCTAGTGCATCCGTTGCATGGCAATCCCTACTCACTCACATTGATATCTATTGATGGGCATCTCCATAGCCTGTTGATACGCCTAGTTGATGTGAGACTATCTTCTCCTTTTTGTCTTCTCCACGACCACCCTTCTATTCCACCTATAGTGCTATGTCCATGGCTCATGCTCATTTATTGCATGAAGATTGAAAAGGTTTGAGAACATTAAAAGTATGAAACAATTGCTTGGCTTGTCATCGGGGTTGTGCATGACTTAAATATTTTGTGTGGTGAAGATGGAGCATAGCCATACTATATGATTTTGTAGGGATAGCTTTCTTTGGCCATGTTATTTTGAGAAGAAATGATTACTTTGTTAGTATGCTTGAAGTATTATCATTTTTATGTCAATATGAACTTTTGTCTTGAATCTTTCGCATCTGAATATTCATACCACAATTAAGAAGAATTACATTGAAATTATGCCAAGTAGCACTCCGCATCAAAAATTCTGTTTTCATCATTTACCTACTCGAGGACGAGCAGGAATTAAGCTTGGGGATGCTGATACCTCTCCAACGTATCTATAATTTTTGATTGCTCCATGCTATATTATCTACTATGTTGAATGTTTATGGGCTTTATTATACACTTTTATATCATTTTTGGGACTAACCTATTAACCCAGAGCCCTGTGCCAGTTTCTGTTTTTACCCTGTTTTAGGGTTTCGAAGAAAAGGAAAATCAAACGGAGTCCAATTGACCTGAAACTTCACGGAACTCATTTTTGGAAGGAAAGAAGCCCAAAAGACTTGGAGTGCACGTCGGGGAACCTACGAGGAGGTCACGAGGCAGGGGGGTGCGCCTACCCCCCTGGGCGCGCCCTCCACCCTCGTGAGCCCCTCGTGGCCCCCCTGACGTACTTCTTCCACCTATATATCTCCATATACCCTAAAAACATCCGGGAGCGTGATAGATCGGGAGTTCCGCCGTCAGAAGCCTCCATAGCCACCGAAAACCAATCTAGACCCGTTCCGGCACCCTGCTGGAGGGGGCAATCCTTCTCCGGTGGCCATCTTCATCATCTCGGTGCTCTCCATGACGAGGAGGGAGTAGTTCACCCTCGGGGCTGAGGGTATGTACCAGTAGCTATGTGTTTGGTCTCTCTTTCTCGTGTTCTTGATTTGGCACGATCAACAGGCATCTCCATAGCCTGTTGATACGCCTAGTTGATGTGAGACTATCTTCTCCTTTTTGTCTTCTCCACAACCACCCTTCTATTCCACCTATAGTGCTATGTCCATGGCTCATGCTCATTTATTGCGTGAAGATTGAAAAGGTTTGAGAAAATTAAAAGTATGAAACAATTGCTTGGCTTGTCATCGGGGTTGTGCATGATTTAAATATTTTGTGTGGTGAAGATGGAGCATAGCCAGACTATATGATTTTGTAGGGATAGCTTTCTTTGGCCATGTTATTTTTAGAAGACATGATTGCTTAGTTAGTATCCTTGAAGTATTATTATTCCTATGTCAATATGAACTTTTGTCTTGAATCTTATGGATCTTAATATTCATATCACAAGTAAGAAGAATTACATTGAAATTATGCCAACTAGCATTCCACATCAAAAATTATCTTTTTGTCATTTACCTACTCAAGGACGAGCATGAATTAAGCTTGGGGATGCTGATACGTCTCCAACGTATCTATAATTTTTGATTGCTCCATGCTATTATCTACTGTTTTGGGCAATATTGGGCTTTATTTCCACTCTTATATTATTTTTGGGACTAACCTATTAATCGGAGGCCCAGCCCAGATTTGTTGTTTTATGCCTATTTCAGTGTTTTGAAGAAAAGGAATATCAGACGGAGTCGAAACGGAACGAAATCAACTGGAGAAGTTATTTTTGGAAGGAAACACACCTGATGGACTTGGACCCCACGTCAGAACATACGGGAGCTGCCCACGAGGGTGGGGGGCGCGCCCACCCTCCTGGGGCGCGCCCCCTGCCTCGTGGGGCCCCCGTGGCTCCCCTAATGTGCTTCTTCTGCCTATATAACTCCATATACCTAAAACTTCCAAAACAGAACATAGATCAGGAGTTCCGCCACCAAAAGCCTCCGTAGCCACCGAAAACCAATCTAGACCCGTTCCGGCACCCTGCCGTAGGGGGCAATCCTTCTCTGGTGACCATCTTCATCATCCCGGTACTCTCCATGACGAGGAGGGAGTAGTTCTCCCTCGGGTCTAAGGGTATGTACCAGTAGCTATGTGTTTGATCTCTCTCTCTCTCTCTCTCTCTCTCTCTCGTGTTCTTGAGATGATACGATCTTGATGTATCGCATCTTTGCTATTATATTTGGATCCTATGATGTTTCTTCCCCCCTCTTCTCTCTTGTAATGAATCGAGTTTCCCCTTTTGAAGTAATCTTATCGGATTGAGTCTTTAAAGACTTGAGAACACTTGATGTATGTCTTGCCATGAATATATGTGGTGACAATGGGATATCACGTGCCACTTGATGTATGTTTCGGTGACCAACTTGCAGGTTTCGTGACATTGGGAACCTATGCATAGGGGTTGGCACACGTTTTCGTCGTGATTCTCCGGTAGAACTTTGGGGCACTCTTTGAGGTCCTTTGTGTTGGTTGAATAGATGAATCTGAGATTGTGTGATGCATATCGTATAATCATACCCATGGATACTTGAGGTGACATTGGAGTATCTAGGTGACATTAGGGTTTTGGTTGATTTGTGTCTTAAGGTGTTATTCTAGTACGAACTCTAGGGCTGTTTGTGACACTTATAGGAATAGCCCACCGGATTGATTCGAAAGAATAACTTTGAGGTGGTTTCGTACCCTACCATAATCTCTTCGTTCGTTCTCCGCTATTAGTGACTTTGGAGTGACTCTTTGTTGCATGTTGAGGGATAGTTTTATGATCCAATTATGTTAGTATTGTTGAGGGAACTTACACTAGCGAAAGTATGAACCCTAGGCCTTGTTTACTATCATTGCAATACCGTTTACGCCCACTTTTATCACTTGTTACCTTGCTGTTTTTATAATTTCAGATTACAAATACCTTTATCTACTATCCATATACCACTTGTTTCACCATCTCTTCGCCGAACTAGTGCACCTATACAATTTACCATTGTATTGGGTGTGTTGGGGACACAAGAGACTCTTTGTTATTTGGTTGCAGGGTTGCTTGAGAGATACCATCTTCTCCCTACGCCTCCTATGGATTGATAAACCTTAGGTCACCCACTTGAGGGAAATTTGCTACTGTCCTACAAACCTCTGCACTTGGAGGCCCAACAACATCTACAAGAATAAGGTTGTGTAGTAGTCATCAATCGTTACCAGCTTCTTGATAAAGAAAGCCGAGAAAAGGCGACGGACCTGGAGAAGGCCATGGTAGTAGCCAAGGAAGACCGATCCAAAATCAGAGCAACGAAGGAGGAGCTGCGTCAAGCTGCGGATATCGTGGCTGGGAAGCCCTTCTTGTTGCGGACTAAGTTCAAAGATCCGAAATATGCTCCTCTTGATCAACTATGGAGTTCTGCAGATGCCTACGTGGATTTGGCAGCAAGTGCTGCCGATGCGGCCGAGTACTACAAGGATCAAAAAGATCGTGAAGTGGAAAAGTGTAACGACCATACCTCGAAGGATTTGAGTCTCTGTGCTTACCGTGCTAGTCCCTGGATCAAACTCGCTAGCACACACAGTATAGATGAATACCAGAATAGCAAGTGCATCATTTATTACAACGTATGATCCAGAGTATATAAAATAAAACAATCTGCATAGCACTTGGCTAGCTTTATTCAATCAAACATTGGAAAGTAGCAGAGAATAATGATGAGTCCCATCATAGCCCACTGGCGATGCTGAGTGCAGACTCGCGACCCTAACGGTACCTTACTCTTCGTCAGAATATCCTGCAACATGAGATGTTGCCGCCATATAGGTCAATACTTGGAATGTATTGGCAAGTTAGACATAAGTAATAATAAAGCAGACCTACATGTATATGCATAGTACAACAAAGGAAGGCTTGGGGGTTTATTTTGCAGAAAGCTGATTTTATCCTAATAACTACCTAATAGTCAAATTTTTATTCAGTTCTTTTATTACTACAATTAAATGCACAAGGTTGAGTTGGCAAAATCAACTCCAACCTACCCGTTTATTAAGTTGCCCAACAAATTTATTAAGTGTCACATCTGTCAAGATCATCCAACAACTGTAATGGCATAGTGGCTCAAATTTACCCATAACCGGGGGCATGGCTAATCATGATTAGTTTTAATACTCTGCAGAGTTTAGTACGCTTTACCCACTGGACCCAATCCGAAGATTGAGACGAAGTCTTTCAGAAGAGGTTCCCTTAACCACCTGACGGCCACATCCCACCTACATATGCTACATCTGTCGACACTATCTGGGCCAGGGTTCCAACAACTGATCAACTAAGCCTGAGCCCATATAGCCAGTGGCTGCACATGGAAGCTACTAGTCACTAAGTCTGTCTCATCTTTTTGAACCTGGGCAGCATTCCACTTAGGGTGCACTCTCATGAGCGCATGGCCTTAGAAAAGGTGCAAGACCCCATGATGCCTTCCCTCAACACCAAGCAATACCACTTCCACCCAGAGGTGAGTTAAATCCTGAGTTACTACTCAATTTGTTAAATATATATAATCCTCACATAAACTCAATGAATACACGAACCACCCCCGTCTACAAAGCATAGCAACCTACCACTACCATGATTTGCAAAGACGGGAAGATAGCTCATCAGCATAGCAAAAATAATAGGGTCGTTGGCTCCACCTCTTTTCTCCTTCTACGACATGCTGTAGTCGTCGCCATATTCAATATGTCACTTAGTCATATCTGCCTCGCAGCGGGTTAGCACCTCCGAAAGAAAGGAGGGAGGACTTCATTCAGGGACTCCGCGATCGCCCTCTAAACGATCAAAATAAGGTAAAGCTTGAAGATAAGTTTTGTACTCGATTAATTTCTTAGTCCCTCTAGTCGGGTGGGCGCCGGCCGGCCGGATCCCCCTGAAAACCGTACGTGCGGGTCTCCCCGCATGCGGCTCACGCCATTTGAGGTGGCCTATCCCTATACATGCATATATTCATAGTGTGATATAACTACATGCATAGAAAACAATAGGTAAAGGATGATAAACATGTAACTTGCCTTGGTTCTTGTTCAGAAAGTCACACTCCTGACAATAGCTCGCATCGCACTCCGGACAATCTAGACGTTTCACACAATTCAACAAATCAATCATCGGAACACGGATAGAACCAAAACAAAACCAACAGCAACAAAACCATTTTAAAAAATCAACAATAGAAGCTTAACACCACCTAAATTGCACTACGGTCACAACACAAAAAGAATCACTCGATTCCGATAAATGGTTTGAAAGTTACGGCCTCCGGAAGATTTAATTTGAATTTGAACGAATTCAAATTTAAACAGTGCAAACATGAGAAATTTTGGTATTGTGATAAAGTGCTGGTTTTTGTGAGTGCACAGGAAAAGGAATTACCTAAATTGGATATCTAGAAAAGAAGTTATACCTAATTGACTTTGGATGAAAAACTGAAAGAAGGAAAAAACAAAAACAGCAGAAAATTCCTGGGCTGTAGCAACTCCTGTGCGGTACTGTAGCGAAGCGCCACGTGTCAGCTGCCGATTGGCTGGGCGCATGTGGTGTGCGCGTGTGCTCACCATAACAGGGGAAAACGGCGACGGTGGTCGGGTGTCGGCGGCGGCGGCTCTCCGGCGGGTTTCCGGCGAGGGTGACGAGGCAGGCAGATGCGGCTGGGAGTGGCGGAGGCGGTGGTGGTGCTCAAAGGCGGCGGGGCGTACTCTGCAGGCGACGGCGGTGACGGAAACGCGGCGTGCTCCGGCGAAGTCGGGCGGGGTCGTTCCTCTTGCTCCGCTGCGAGTTGGGCAAGGCCAAAGTGTCAAACGGGTGCGAGGAAGAGAGAGGGATCGAACGGAGTAGGCGATGCGGCTCTGCTCGTTCTTACGGCGGTGCAATCTTCCGGCGAACGGCGGCGGACGGCGGAGCTTCGGGCGAGATTCGTTTTGCCCCAGCGGCTCGTGCGGACAAGGAAGGGTGGGGAAGAGTGCACGGTAGGGTTCCTCGAGTTGCTGTCCTCGCATGCGGCGGCCTTGGAGGGCACGGGATCGACCAGTGCGCCAGATCGATCCGGGTTCGACCTCGGCGTGCGTGCATGCATACGGCGCGCGGTGTCCGGCTCGGTGGAGGGGACGAACAGGGGCGCGGGACCCGCTGTCAGTGGCTGGAGGCGAGGTGGATCGGGCGCGGGTCGGTGCGAGCGATGCTGCGGCGTACCACTTCGCGGGCGGTGGGGTTTGGTGGGTCGCGGCTGTCTGGGCCATGCAGTGTGCTGCGCTGCGTTTTTTTCAATTTTTAAACACAAACCCTAGCAGCAAAAATAAATAAGATAACATACACAACATAAAATCTAAATAAAAATACCCAGACACACAGTTAAATCTATACTGCTAATATAAACTACAGGAACACTAGTTCCTCACCTAATGCAATTTTAGAAATTCATTTTGATGCAAAAGGCCACACAAACAGTAAAATAACACACAAATAAAATATTGTGGAGAACAATAAAAATACTAGGACATACCAGATAGACTGGAAATAATATTCTGCACATTATGAACATTTTTAAAAATAGGGGAGAAGTCATGTTATCTCCACTCCAAATAAATTGCCTTTTGTTGCATAATGATTTGAATATTCTGAAAAAGCAAATGATGCAATAAAAATATGATATGCATATGAATGATCTATTAACATCCTAATTTAGGAAAATTGGGATGTTACAAAAAGCTGTTCTGGTCACAATTCCATGCTCCAGTGCGTCCGCTGCTGTTGAATGAGCGAATGGCCGAGTGGGCCGAGCTCCATAGGTTGTCCGGACTTGCCATGAGGTCTATTGTGGATCATCTGTGACCGGGAGGGCCAAGGACGAATAGTTACTTTAGTTTAGTGCTACAATTCCTTGGTGTTGTGCCGTACATCGACGCTATGAAGAGGTCGGCGTGCATAGAGGGTGCACGGATGGCATTTGCCCGTGTCAAAACATACTGGGCAGAGATGGAGGCCACCACTATTGCAACACAGGGTTCGGCTGTGGGCCGAGTGGCTGCCGAGCACTACTTTGAAGAGGTCCTTGAGGGCGCTCGTTCGATAGAGGCTCAGTGCTCGAAAAATATTATGTTCGAGTGACATGTAATCCCATTGTGAAAACAATGTTTTATTGAATTATAAAGGATGTGTTTATACTTTTGCCTGAAAATATTATAATGCCTCCTGTGCGGCCGTTTATGTATATATGTATATAACCTGAAAGTTAGCAGCCGTCGGCTTCCGCCACCATGCATATAATGCGGGGGTGTTCGCAAAAAAAATGCGTATTCACACTTGATCCAACATCTTGGTCCATGAAGGAGGTGGTAGCGCAGCGAACGAGGCAATCAGACTATATTGCTTTAACACTTTCACTTAGCCATAGGAGTTTGACAGTGGGGCTACTATATAGCCCCTCGTACTTCTACGCTCGTCTGAATACGGGGCGCGTACGTATATGACCGGGAAACGGCCCTTCGTTAGTGCAGAGGAATCCCTAAGATTCCGCTGAGTCATCGAGTGGTTGACCAGTCTCGCGCTACATCATGACAATCAGTTTTCGGCTTTCTCTAATGAGGTGCTATCTGGATGAACCAGGGCACAATCGCAGTAGTTCTCCCAGTGCTACCTTAGCCGATATAGCGGAACGTAAGGTACCAAAACATGGGAGCCGGGAAAATCCAACATTTGACCAAAGACATGATTCGAAGCTGATGCATATAAGGCCAAACTCGCGACGCCGAACACTCCCTAAGGTATTCAGTCTTTATAATATATACGAGCTGAATAATGCCCCGTAATAATAAACCCCGAGTGTCCAGGTACGTGCAATGTCCTGACGTGGCCACATGCCAATAACGTTCGTATCCTTCTCGGTTGTATTGAGTATCCGGAGGATGTGAACAACAAGAGACAGTAAAAAAAGGTTTACATGGGGTCTTAATATGAAAAGAAACCTTTGAGCAGGTCCCTGCTGCACGTCTGCGCCTGTGTCTCCGTTGTGCCGTGTCCTGGACGGGTGTAGCACGATAGTCATCTATAAAAGAGAGGAACTTAGGTGAAAGTTGTCGTGCCAAAAATTGGTTATTATCAATAAACTATTAAAATTCAAGATAAGTCAAGTTCAGCCGGACTAGCCCTGATTACATGCGGGAAGCCCCTGGTACTGTTTATGAGGGTTTGATTATCAAACCAATCTCATGTATATGTAATGGTGCACCGGACTCGTCTAACCGTGTCCGTGGTCTTGACGACCTGTCATTTTTCCTAGTTGGTGAGGCCGTCTAGTACTCGGCTGTTAAAGCCCCTGCACACTCTTCCGCGCGTAGAAAATGCTCAGTATTTCCGCTAACTGTGATGGTGCCACGTGGACCGGGCATCTTAAGCTTGAGAGAAGCGTAATGCGGTATTGCATTAAAACGAGCAAAAGCCGCTCTTCTGAGTAGTGCCTGATAGCCACTTCGGAATGGAGCGATGTAGAAAGTTAACCTTTCGCTTAGGAAGTTGTCGGGAGAGCCGAATACAACCTCTAGTAGTAGAGAGCCCGTACAGCGGGCCTCTAGGCCTGGTATTACTCCCTTGCAGGTAGTATTACTGTGGATTATTTTTGTCGGGTCTATCCCCATTTTGCGGACTGTGTCCTGATATATCAGATTTAGACCACTATCGCCGTCCATGAGGACTCGTGTGAGATGGTATCCGTTTATTATTGGATCTAACACTAAGGCAGCCAATCCTTCGGACTGGATGCTTGTCGCGTGATCCTCGCGATCAAAGGTGATTGGGCAGGCCAACCAGGGGTTGAACCTAGGGGTGACGGGCTCTATGGCGCGTGTGTCTCGGAGTGCATGTTTGCTTCTCCTCTTCGTCACATGGATCATGTTTACTGTTTTAACCTCTGGTGGGAATTTTTTCTGTCCTCCAGTGCCTTGCTGGCAAGGCTCGTCCTCGTCTTCACTTGGTGTCTCCCTCCCCTTATGTTCCGCGTTTAGCTTACCGGCCTGCTTGAAGACCCAGCATTCTCTGTGGGTGTGATTTGCAGGTTTATCGGGGGTGCCATGAATCTGACATAGTTTGTCAAGAATCTTGTTTAGTCAAGACGGTCCATCTCTGCTGGCTTTGAAAGGCTTTTTCTGTTGACCTGGTCGAGATCCCCTGAATCTGGCATTTACCACCGTATTATCTGGGCTATCTTCTTTATTTTGACGCTTGCTTTTATTGCGTCGTGGTTTTCCATTGCCATACCTGACTTCGGATGTGCTTGGGTCACTGGGGCTACTGCCGGCTAACCAGCTGTCTTCGCTCGCGCAAAAGCGGGTCATGAGGCTTGTTTCGGTTGCCATTGTTCTCGGTTTTTCTTGGTCGAGGTGTCTGGCGAGCCATTCGTCTCGGACGCTGTGTTTGAAAGATGCTAACGCTTCAGCGTCCGGACAGTCGACGATTTGGTTCTTCTTGGTGAGAAACCTATTCCAAAGCTTTCGGGCGGACTCTCCAGACTGTTGAATTATATGACTTAAATTGTCTGCATCCGGAGGTCGGACGTAGGTCCCTTGAAAATTAGCCCGGAAAGCGTTCTCAAGCTCCTCCCAACTTCCAATTGAGTTTTCGGGGAGGCTTTTCAGCCAGTGCCGATCTGGTCCTTTAAGCTTGAGGGGCAAGTAATTAATGGCATGGAGATCCTCTCCGCGAGCCATATGGATAGGGAGGATAAAGTCCTCAATCCAGACCCCAGGGTCTGTGGTCCCGTCGTATGTCTCTATGTTCACTGGTTTGAATCCTTCTGGGAATTCGTGGTCCAGCACCTCATCAGTGAAACATAGGGGGTGTGCGGCACCCCTGTATTGGGATGTGCCATGGCGTTCAGACGGTTGTAGTATTCGGTTTTGATTTTGTGCCGGAGCGCGCTTCCTAGATCCATAGATGGATCTGGTCATACCGGATTTTTGGCGCAATTACTCACGTAGATCGTGTGTTAACTTATGTGCGACTTTGTTAGCCGCTCTATCGCGGTCACAAGGTGGTGGATCCGGCCGGTTGGCCGTTTCATTTTTTGGCTGTGTGGGCTCTAAGGCCATGTAACGCCCCGAGACCGATGCTCGAGAAGACTTCCATATATTCCGGGTTTCGCCGTGTGTTTCATTTGTGCCTGCCCTTTTATTTTTGCATTGCATCATGTCATCATGCCATCATCTCATAAATCTTTTGCAACTCAACTAAATAAATGGCATGGATCTTTGACCATTTAAACCGAGGAAATTCACATGGTGATTCTCTTTAAAACATATTCTCTCGATATTTAGAGAGCTATAGTAAATATTCCAATTGTTTGAATTTACCGCAAACACACTTGCAAAATATTCCAATGCCTTTGTTATCTTAATTCTTGGTATCCAACTTTGCCCATGTTTTCTTTCATCGCTTTCCCGATCTCCACAAAAATTCCGAACATTTTTGGACTCTCCAAAAAATGTTTTGTTAATTCAAACTTATTTGAATCACATTCAAATGTGTTTGAATGCAATCCTTCCAAGCGGTGCCAAATGCATTTTCTCGGAATGAACTCATTTTTGTGTGTCTGGGAAATTTAACCGCATGCCCAAATGTTTTCTCTAACCCCTCCTTTTCCATTTTTCTCCTCTCTTTGCTTTCTGTTAAA
Organism: Triticum dicoccoides; assembly: GCF_002162155.2. Taxonomy (NCBI): domain Eukaryota; kingdom Viridiplantae; phylum Streptophyta; class Magnoliopsida; order Poales; family Poaceae; genus Triticum; species Triticum dicoccoides. The sequence continues at coordinate 617,571,605 of NC_041384.1, read as the reverse complement.
GGAAATTGAGAGAGGTTAAGAAAGCAGAGCCCAGCGGCCAGGCGGCCTGCTTCCCCGCAGTCCAGTTGGGCCTCAGGAGCCCATCCACGTATTCTAAGGCCAGCCCGCACGCCCTCGTAACCCTAGGCCTCGATCCCACATCTCCCTCTCCCTCGATTCCTTCCCCTCGCGCCGCCAGAAACCCTTCGCCTCCATCCCATCTCGCTCCTCTGCCCGATCCCCTGGCATCTCCCTCGCCTCCCTCCAGCACCGTCTCTCACGCACGCTCCGAGCCAGGCAGCGCACGCAGCTCGATCCCCATCCCTTCTCTCCCTCGATCTCCTTTCTTATCCATCCCTCTCGTCCCCATCTTCCTCTCTCCCCTCGTCCAGTTCTCGCTAGCGCCGCCCAGGCCTCGCCCGACCCCCTGCCGCGGCCTCTTCAGGCGACCATGGCGCCCTGTTGGCCGGCGAGCCGCCGCTGCCGCTGGCACCCTCTGACCTCCCGCTTGCCTTCCCCGACGCGCACCTCTGCTCCCTTCTCCTCGCTGTGGTTCCCCCGTGCGCCTCCCCTGCTCCATTTGGTGGACTGCGAGGCATGCCTTCGCAGCATGCCTCCTCCTAAAGTCGAGCCGCCTCCTGACTCATGCCGCCGCCTCGCCCGCTGGAGCGCCGTCCGGCCAGAGCTCCCCATCTCCCATCCATTCATGCCCGCAGCAGCATCCAGGAGCCCGAGCTCCATCTTCCACGCCGCGTCCCAGCGAGAGGGGCTCACTGTTCGAGCATGCACGAAGAACCATGGCGCCCTCCAAAGCACCTCCCGTGCGTGCCTCCACTCGTCCTTGTTGGCCATCCGCGAGAAGTTTTGGCATGGCCATGACCGAGAACCCCGAGCATTTTGTTGCCTCTGTGCACCTTCGTTCCTGGAGTTTTGGACCGTCAAGACTTGCTACCGAGACAGGAACCGTCACAAGACGTTTCAGAGATCGCCATCATTGGCCCCGAACTCCTACGGACGTGTATGACCACGCGGATTCGCCAAGTACCACGACATCCGGAGCCCCTTGGAAACGTCAAGTTCGACTACCATAGCACCGAAGACCTTGGATGCTTGAACGAGTACCGAACGAAACGCCGAGTACCACTATCGCCAAGTACGACTACTTCCACAAAGATATGGGAACAACTACCATCGACCCTCGAAGCCTCCGTGGACGTCAAGTCCCTCGACGTGATCCCGAACATCTACGGAAAATTGTGCAACTAAGAACGTGAACGACTACCGCCGCCAACATCACGAGTACCTCTACCGTCGTCATGTACCCCTACTTCCACTTCGAACGTCCCGAGAACGTCTACTTCCTCTACTTTGAACCGAACGAGAACCGTCCCGATTGCACGCTTCGAAGGTATAACCCCGAGACGACCGCCCGTGAATGAATGCATGTTGTATGAGATGCACCCTTGTTTTGCCTCGAGTCTGAACTATCGGTGCACGTTGCCCCTCTTTTGCTTGCCACCGACATGTGGGAACTTGGTATCCGAGATCACCCCACCATTCTTGCATGACACGCTCCCGTCATTTTCTTTGCACTGATGTCTCAATCGAGTTTCTGGAAACAGAAAGTTGTCGCGGCATCATTTTTGGATTCGTTGCCGTGGCACCCCTTTCGTTTCCGCCACGATGGCAAATGCTTCATAATATGCTCTTGTTAACATTTTCTTAAAATTGCATAAACTTGTTCATGTCATCCGCATCGTGATAACAACAATTAAAATGTTTAAATTGTTGTTGCAATAAATTACTAAGGCATATGGGGATTTACCGGATTCGTTATTTGTTATATCCGGCCCCATTTAAATTGATTAGATAGTATAGTTTTGTTATGCTTTACCTCTTGCCATGTTAATCAACATTTAATATTGTTGGGTACCTAAACGAGAGAGAACTAAATAATTGATGTGGTGTTTCGTCAATATGCAACTCGTTGCATCTTGAGCTCCACTTAATTTGTAGGATTGCTTGTGCACTTTGCCATGCCATGCATATTTAAACCGGACATGCATCATACTTGTTGTGCGTCATGCCATGATTATGTGATGGTTGTTTACTATGTTGTTTGCTTCTTTCCGGGTTACTTCTCGTGTTAGCTTCGGTTTCGTTCCGGAGTTGTGAGGATCCGTTCGACTATGCCCGTTTGTCTCCTTCATGGACTCGTTCTTCTTCCTTGCGGGATCTCAGGCAAGATGACCATATCCTTGAAATCACTTCTATCTTTGCTTGCTAGTTACTCGCTGTCAGTGTCAAAACCGGCGGATCTCGAGTAGGGGGTCCCGAACTGTGCGTCTAGGCGGATGGTAACAGGAGACAAGGGACACGATGTTTTTATCCAGGTTCGGGCCCTCTCGATGGAGGTAAAACCCTACTCCTGCTTGATTAATATTGATGATATGGGTAGTACAAGAGTAGATCTACCACGAGATCAAGGAGGCTAAACCCTAGAAGCTAGCCTATGGTATGATTGTTGTTCTTCGTCCTACGGACTAAAACCCTCCGGTTTATATAGACACCGGAGAGGGTTAGGGTTACACAGAGTCAGTTACAATGGTAGGAGATCTACATATCTGTATCGCCAAGCTTGCCTTCCACGCCAAGGAAAGTCCCTTCCGGACACGGGACGAAGTCTTCAATCTTGTATCTTCATAGTCCAGGAGTCCGGCCAAAGGTATAGTCCGGCTATCCGGACACCCCCTAATCCAGGACTCCCTTAGTAGCCCCTAAACTAGGCTTCAATGACGACGAGTCCGACGCGCATATTTTCTTCGGCATTGCAAGGCGGGTTCCTCCTCCAAGTACTTCATAGAAGATTTTGAACACATGGATAGTGTCCGGCTCTGCAAAATAACTTTCCACATATTGCCATAGAGAGAATAGTATTTACACAAATCTAATCTGTTGACGTATTCCGTAGCGTGACATCACACCACGGCCAAGTCTTTATTCGAATCGTTTTACTGTCCCACCTCAGCGCGTCTAGCGAGGCAGTTTCCTTGGCACGTCTTGTCAAAGCAGAGATCGTGTCCCCTTATTCCGGGATTCTCATCAATACGGGCGTGGGTAACCCAACCGCGCCATCGATTACGGCGCTTGGGAGATAAGCGAGCTTTACCAGGCTAGTGGGGACGCATAGTCGCATCCGCCCATATAAGGGGATAAGGATCCACCTTTTCATCCACGCCTTCTTCCTCCTTTGCCTATCCATTTCCGCGCACTCGAGCTCCAGCGCCCAAGTCCGCACACCCCACCTCAACCTTCTCCAGCCATGTCCGGAGCGGGAGGCAAGTGGATGGTCTCCTCCATCACGGAGGGACACATCAAAAAACTGAGGAAGGCCGGATACTTGTCTAACGACATTGCGCACCGGCTTCCCGAAGAGGGGCAGCTCATCCCCACCCCTAGGCCCCATGAGAGGGTGGTGTTCCTCCCCCATTTCCTCCGTGGACTGGGCTTCCCTCTCCACCCATTTTTCCGGGGGCTCATATTCTACTATGGCCTGTATTTCCACGATCTGGCCCCGAACTTTGTCCTCAACATCTTGGCGTTTATTGTCGTCTACGAGGCTTTCTTTTGCATCCGCCCCCATTTCGGCCTATGGCTCAAGACTTTCAATGTCAAGTCGAAGGTGGTGCGCGGCACCCAGGCGGAGTGCGGAGGCGCCATGGTGGGCAAGATGCCCAACGTCCTATGGCTCGAGGGCTCCTTCGTGGAGACCCTAAAGGGGTGGCAATCGGGGTGTACATCACCGAGCCGCGCGACCCTGAATGGGTCGCAACCCCCGAGTTCCGATCCGGACCCCCTACGCGGCTCACCTCCTGGAAAGAGACGGGCCTGTCGTGGGGTAAAAAAGGAGAGCTGACCGGACTCCAAACATGCGTCCAAACCCTGGTGGACAAGAAGCTCAAACTTGTCAACGTAGTCTAGGTTATGCTCATCCGTCGGATCCTCCCGTGTCAACAACGGGCTTTCAACCTATGGGAGTTCGACCCGGTGCAGCACCGAACTCTGAGCATGCTCTTCGACACGATGTACGAAGATGCCTGGAAGGTGCTTTTCAAGGGCACCGAGGCCCCCGCATCCGCTATCGAGGATCGCGGATTCAGCACGCAGCGTCACGCTAGTGCGGTAAGCTGTTTTTACCTTTTGTAGGGTATTAGTTTTTCGTAGTTGGAATCCATGCGGGATCTAAGCTCCCTTACCTTTGACAGGATTGGCAGGAGACGTCCGGACAGATCAACTGTCCGACTCCTTTGCCCGAAGGCCCAGCGGACGCCCGCTTGGCGAAGCTGCTGGTTCCGGCACCCTATGTGGTGCCGGAGAAGAAGGTCAAGAAGAAGGCCACGGGGACTCGAAAGAGTGCCCGGCGCCTGGAGGTGTCGGATTCATCATCCGACGACTCCAAGACGCACTCCTCCCGCGAAGACGACGAGGAGGAAGAAGAGACCTCTCCCCCTCCAGCGGGGGGAGGAAGAAAAGGAAGGCCGCCCCAACTGGGAGGCCGAAGGGTCCAAGAAGGGGAAGACCCTTCCTCCGGACTACTCCACCAACGCCGACGATGGTGAAGAGCAGTGGCCGCACAGGGCCAAGCCCCTGGAGAGATCGTAAGTATTCGGACACCAGAGCAATTCATAGTGTTCCTTTCTTGCACAGCTCCTCCTTACGCCGAATATGACTATGCAGTCCGCCCAAGGCCGGGCTCGACGAGTCGACGAGCGGCTCCCTGGATTCGTCGGATGTGAATTCGCTTCCGACGGCTACCTCCCCCCACCCTACGGACGACGCCAAGGTGGCGTCCCAACAGGTTCCAAGCCAGGAGGAGGTGGTCCTGGAGGCGCCGCTAGGCGACCTCCCGGACTCCAAGCGTAAAGGTGATAAAACCCCCAAGGGCTCCGAGTCCGGCCTTGAGCCGGACACCGCGCCGGAACCTTCAACGGTTCCGGACTCCGGTAGGCAGCCTCCTTCCAAGAGGAGCAAGCCTGCCGAGCCGGTGACCTCCGTCCAACCGGAGGCACCGGACAATTTTCTGGAGGTGCTTAATGGCGCCTCCATCAACGAGGAGCACCGCACTATTATGAGTGCGGTGATCCAGAAGGTTCAGTCCGCCAAGAGCGGACTGACTGAAGCCTGTGCCAGCCTTCTAACAGGCTTTGAGGTAAGTAAAGAATATGTAAAAATATTACCGCATAGAAAGTAGCCCCTGATGCTCTGTTCGGCGTTCAGAAAGAAAAGCCGAATAGAGGATCTAATAACATTCGCAGGAGTCTAACATAATCAAGTCAATATGCGTATGCAGGCTTCGCTGCTGGCCTCCGTCGCACTGACTGCGGAGGTGGATACGCTGAAGCAAAACCTCGCGCGGTCCGAGAATAAGCTCGGCCATGCCAAGAGGCAACTCGAGGAGAAGGAAGGTAAGTAATACCTTGCGCAAGTATATAGATGTGGTTGCAAAAAATGACAGGATCAACGTGCTATTATAGGGGCCACGATCGAAGTGGCAACCCTTAAGAAAGCGTTGTCCGAGGCTGAAAACAGAGCGTTCGCAGAGCGCACAGAGAGAGGGAAGCAGGAGGCGCCGGTGGAGGAGGTGAAGAAAGAGCTACAGGCTCTCGTGAAAAAAACACGAGATTTTGGAGCTTGACTCAAAGACGCAAGCGTCCGAGCTTGCGGCAGCCCTCGAAAGCGCGAAGTCTGCCAAGGCCGAAGCCCAGAAAACCCTCCAAGAAATTGAAGCGATGAAGAAGATAGCGGCGGGTAAGGCATTCATTATGCAAAGCAAGCACGTGAAAGTGAATTACTTGTTACTTACCCGAGTCCAAAGCTCTCCAGGAGCGTTCGCAGATTTGCCCCACAGTGCGTCTGATGCCGCCGCCTATTACCGAGCCAAGGAGGGGAGCTCGACAGAGAAGGTGTTTTGGTCTCAGTATGCTGAGGCCGGACACCTGGGGCCTTTGAGCGACCAGCTGAAGCAAATGGTCGAGCTCCACAAGGTGGCCGAACATGCCATAAAGGGCCTCATAGTGCGGCTTTGGCCTGGAGAGGCTCTGCCTGGGAGCTACTTCGGGCTGGTGAGGCGGCTAGTGGATGCATGTCCACGGCTTGAAGTAATCAAGCACTCCGTCTACATCGAAGGTGCCCGTAGGGCGCTTGCCCGTGCTAAAGTGCACTGGGGCAAGATGGATGCGGAGAAGCTGGTGAAGGACGGGTCGCCGCCGGGCAAGGAGCATCGCGTCCCGGAAGCATATTATGAGGGCATCCTGAAGGGTGCCCGCCTTATAGCGGATGAATGCTCCAAAGATGTAATTTTTGAGTAAATTCGCATTTGTGATCATGTACGCTGAAAACTTGTTCATATGCGCTAAGCAACGCTTTTGAATTTAAAATATTACCTTCTGTGCGGCCATTTATCAAATTTGAGAGATGGCGAGTCGTCGGCTTCTGCCCCCATGCCGCGAGTGCTGGGGTGTTCGGGATAAACATGAGCGCTCTTTTTCCCATTCTTCGGTCCTTCGAGGGAGGCGCTCAACACAAGGAACAAGGCAATCGGACTATAATGCTTGAACACTCTCACTTAGCCATAGAATTCTATAATTTTAAATTTAGGCGAAGCCCCTAGTGTTCGGAAGACCGAGTTCGGGGCGCTATCCACACATAGGCCGGACAAAGCCGACTCCTCGCTCTAAGCGGCATAAGTCTTTAGGGACTCAAAAACCTCTCGAACAGCGACCAACTCTCGCCTCATCATGACGGTCAGTTTTAGCTTTCTCTACTAAGGTGCTTAGCCCAGCTCAACTGGGGCACAATCGCAGTAGTTCTCCTAGTGCTACCTTAGCTGATATAACGGAACGTAAGGTACCAAAACATAGGAGCCGGGCAAACCCAACTATTGACCCAAGACATGATTCGGAGCCGATGCATATAATGCTATAAGTTCGGGGTGCCGCACTTGTGAAAGTGTTCGGCCTTCTCACACCGTATTGTGGGGTACTGAAGCCCCTGGCGTATTGGCCGTACCAAAGTGTACGGGTGCAACATGTCATTAATGAACATATATTCGTAAAAAAGAGTAATGCAATAATAGACGGAAGCTATGCATTGTTTATTTCGAAAGGCTGCGATCAAAGCAGAACGATACAAATAGTGCAATAAGCAAAAGATGGGACTATTTAACATGTCCTTTCCAGGGGCGAGCTGCAGAATGGTATGTGAAACAGGTATACTGCTCGTTATAGAGACCACCTTAGAGTTCCATAGTGCGGTGTAGCTTTCTGCTTTCCTGGTTGTATCGTTTGTGCGGCAATTGTACTGCCGGACAAGCCTTCTGAAAATGGAGTCCTGAAAATAAGAGAAAATTAAGAAATCGGCAGCCCCTAGTGCGGTTTAAGCCGCGTTTCGGGTGTGCCGTGATGGTGCCCCTCCCCCTGTGCCCATGGTATTTCCAGAGAGTAGTTATGTACGCGCAACACTGGTTTCGCAAGTTCGCGAGGGCTGGGGTTGGGGCCGCATTGCTACGCTTGCTCGGAACGTGCCAGGCGGTCTTGTTGTAGGTTACTCCGGGCGCGCTTGGCAGTGTCCGAATGTTTAATGGCTGGACTGGAGAATTGCCTTGAGAGGCTGCTTTGTACTTCCGCTGCGAGAGCCGCCGTATGCTCCTCCGTTTAGAGAGAGCGTTTGGTGTTTCCATTGGCCGTAACGACTCCTCGAGGGCCTGGCATCTTGAGCTTAAGGTATGCATAGTGCGGAACCGCATTGAACTTGGCAAATGCGGTTCGCCCGAGCAGTGCGTGATAGCCACTGCGGAACGGGACTATGTCGAAGATTAACTCCTCGCTTCGGAAATTATCTAGAGATTCGAAGACCACTTCAAGTGTAACTGAGCCTGTACAGTTGGCCTCTACACCTGGTATGACGCCTTTAAAGGTCGTTTTAGTGGGTTTAATCCTCGAGGGATCGATGCCCATTTTCCGCACTGTATCCTGGTAAAGCAGGTTCAGGCTGATGTCGCCGTCCATAAGGACTCTAGTGAGGTGAAATTCGTCAATAATTGGGTCTAGAACCAATGCGGTGAATCCGCCATGACGGATGCTAGTGGGGTGGTCCCTTCGATCAAAAGTGATCGGGCAGGAAGACCATGGGTTGAACTTTGGGGCGACTGGCTCCATTGCGTATACGTCCCTTAGCGCACGCTTCCGCTCCCTCTTGGGGACGTGGGTTGCGTATATCATGTTCATCGTCCACACTTGTGGGGGAAAACCTTTTTGTCCACTGTTGTTTGGCGGCCGGGGTTCCTCCTCGTCGTCGCTATGCAGCCCCTTGTCTTTGCTTTCGGCATTTAACTTGCCTGCCTGCTTGAACACCCAACAATCCCTGTTGGTGTGATTGGCTGGTTTTTCGGGGGTGCCATGTATCTGGCATGAGCGGTCGAGTATTCGGTCCAAACTGGACGGGCCCGGAGTATTTCTTTTGAATGGCTTTTTCCACTGACTGGGTTTAGAGCCTCTGAATCCGGCATTAACTGCCGTATCCTCAATATTGTCATCGTTAATGCGGCACTTTTGCTTGTAGCGACGCGACCTGCCACTGCTGTCCTTGGTATTCGAATTACCAGGACTCTTGGTCATGTTATTGCTGCGAGCTAGCCGGCTGTCTTCTCCCGCGCAAAAGCGGGTCATAAGTGTCGTGAGGGCTGCCATAGATTTCGGCTTTTCCTGTCCTAGGTGTCGTGCAAGCCACTCGTCGCGGATGTTATGCTTGAACGCTGCTAGGGCCTCTGCGTCCGGACAGTCGACGATTTGATTTTTCTTGGTTAGGAACCGCGTCCGGAATTGTCTGGCCGATTCCTCTGGCTGCTGAATTATGTGGCTTAGGTCATCAGCGTCTGGTGGTCGCACATAAGTGCCCTAGAAATTGTCGAGGAATGCGGCTTCCAGGTCCTCCCAACAACCAATTGATTCTACTGGCAAGCTGTTAAGCCAATGCCGAGCAGGTCCTTTAAGCTTGAGTGGGAGGTATTTGATGGCGTGTAGGTCATCACCGCAGGCCATGTGGATATGAACGAGATAGTCCTCGATCCATACCGCAGGATTTTTTGTGCCATCGTATGATTCGATGTTCACGGGTTTGAAACCCTCGGGGATTTGATGATCCATTACTTCATCTGTGAAGCATAGTGGGTGTGCGGCGCCTCTATATTGGGCTATATCACGACGCAACTCAAACGAGCTTTGTCTACTGTGTTCGGCTCGGCCGGATTTACTGTATCCGGAGTGACGATTACCGTCTCGTGTCATGGGACACCCACGCGATCCGTAGATCGATCTTGTTTGCCTTGCCTTGTCCTCCAATATATCTTGCAGGTCTGGCACGTTTTCCCGTGCCTTGGTATTTTTTGAGCGGCGCCGGGGTGCGGCTTGAGTGGAGGGCTGAGAGGCCTCTCTGTCACGGCCACGGGGTGGCCGGTCGGCCGCATCATGCGCTGGTGATGTAGATTTAGGTGCTTCCTCCTCTAATCGGGGTAGCAACCTGCGCTTTGGGTAGCTCTTGGAGGGGCGTTCAAGTTCATACTCTTCGGCCGCAAGGACTTCAGTCCATCTGTCGGCTAGCAAATCTTGATCAGCTCTAAGTTGTTGCTGTTTTTTCTTGAGGCTACTCGCCGTGGCCATAAGCCTGTGTTTGAAACGCTCTTGTTCGACGGGATCCTCCGCCACGACAAATTCGTCGTCGTCGAGGCTTTCCTCGTCTTTGGAGGGAGGCATATGATTATCGTCCTCGACCTCTCTGTCTGCCGCTCTCTCATGAGGGCTGGCTTCTCCATCCTCCTGTGCTGAATCTTGCTGGAGGTGGTTGTCTTCGGCACTGTCCGGGGTGTTATTATCTCCCGTGCTGGAATCACCGTTTTTTGCTTTGGCGGGATTTAGAGCGGCGCCGCTGACGCCGGCGCTTAGGCTGCTTCTTGGAGGGGTCATCCTCCGCTGTTCCATCACCATTGCCTTCTTTTGGGGTGTCCACCATGTATATATCATATGACGAGGTGGCTTTCCAGTGCCCTATAGGCGCTGGTTCTTGATTGTCTCCTGCATTGGCGTCCATACTGTCGATGTCTTCAGAGTCAAAATCGAGCATGTCGGTTAAATCATCGACAGTGGCTACGAAGTGGGTGGTGGGTGGGCTTTGAATTTCTTCATCATCCGCATCCCAACCTTGCTGACCATAGTCCGGCCAGGGCTCTCCTAATAAAGAGATAGACTTTAGTGAATTAAGAATATCGCCGAAGGGCGAGTGCTGAAAGATGTCTGCGGAGGTGAACTCCATGATCAGCGCCCAATCAGGTTCGATCAGTAGGGGCGCGGAGGGCTCGGAGTCTGGAGAGGAGTCCGGCTCCTTGGAGTCACGGGCTTCGCAGAGAATAGGGCTGGTGTTCGGCTTGATCGTCGTAGAGATTGCAGCCCCCGAGGCGGTGTCCAACCACCCATCCTTGATTGACGCAGTTGGCTCTGAATTAAGGGTCGGAGCTGATGCGGGTGCGGCCTCCAGGGCACTGTTCGGCGGCAGAGCTAGATCATGCCCATCGTGACAGTGCGGCACGCTCGGCTGCGGCTCGAATCCGTCGAAGATCAAGTCTCCGCGGAGGTCGGCCGTGTAGCTTAAACTTCCAAATCTGACCTGATGGCCAGGGGCGTAGCTTTCGATCTGCTCTAGATGGCCAAGCGACTTGGCCCGCAGTGCAAAGCCGCCAAATACGAAGATCTGTCCGGGGAGAAAAGTCTCACCCTGGATCGCATCGTCGTTGATGATTAGAGGAGCCATCGGGCCTAAAAGTGATGACACAGAGGAACTCTCAATTAAAGCACCAATGTCGGTGTCAAAACCGGCGGATCTCGGGTAGGGGGTCCCGAACTGTGCGTCTAGGCGGATGGTAACAAGAGACAAGGGACACGATGTTTTTACCCAGGTTCGGGCCCTCTCGATGGAGGTAAAACCCTACTCTTGCTTGATTAATATTGATGATATGGGCAGTACAAGAGTAGATCTACCATGAGATCAAGGAGGCTAAACCCTAGAAGCTAGCCTATGGTATGATTGTTGTTCTTCGTCCTACGGACTAAAACCCTCCGGTTTATATAGACACCGGAGAGGGCTAGGGTTACACAGAGTCGGTTACAATGGTAGGAGATCTACATATCCGTATCGCCAAGCTTTCCTTCCATGCCAAGGAAAGTCCCTTCCGGACACGGGACGAAGTCTTCAATCTTGTATCTTCATAGTCCAGGAGTCCGGCCAAAGGTATAGTCCAGCTATCCGGACACCTCCTAATCCAGGACTCCCTCACTCGCTCTTTTGCTATGCCTTTGCTGCGATACCTACCACTTGCTATATCATGCCTCCCATATTGCTAAGCCAAGCCTCTAACCCACCTTGTCCTAGCAAACCGTTGTTTGTCTATGTTACCATTGCTAGTTGCAGGTGAAGATTGGAGTTTGTTCCTTGTTGGAACATGGATATTGGTTGGGATATCACAATATCTCTTATTTAATTAATGCATCTATATACTTGGTAAAGGGTGGAAGGCTCGGCTTTATGCCTGGTGTTTTGTTCCACTCTTGCCGCCCTAGTTTCCGTCATACCAGTGTTATGTTCCTTGATTTTGCGTTCCTTACACGGTTGGGTTATAATGGGAACCCCTTGACAGTTCGCCTTGAATAAAACTCCTCCAACATGGCCCAACATTGGTTTTACCATTTGCCACCTAGCCTTTTCTTTCCCTTGGGTTCTACAGACTCAAGGGTCATCTTTATTTAAACCCCCGGGTCAGTGCTCCTCTGAGTGTTGGTCCAACCTGTCAGCTACCGGTGGCCACCAGGGGCAACTCTGGGCTGGCCTACCGGAATCTTGGACAATCCGGTGTGCCTTGAGAATGAGATATGTGCAGCTCCTATCGGGATTTGTTGGCACATTCGGGTGGTTTTGCTGGTTTTGTTTCACCATCGTCGAAATGTCTTGTAACCGGGATTCCGAGTCTGATCGGGTCTTCCTGGGAGAAGGAATATCCTTCGTTGACTGTGAGAGCTTGTGATGGGCTAAGTTGGGACACCCCTGCAGGGTTTTGAACTTTCGAAAGCCGTGCCCATGGTTATGGACAGATGTGAATTTGTTAATGTCCGGTTGTAGAAAACTTGACACTTAACTTAATTAAAATGCATCAACCGCGTGTGTAGCCGTGATGGTCTCTTCTCGGCGGGGTCCGGGAAGTGAACATGGTGTTGGAGTTATACTTGAACGTAAGTAGTTTCAGGATCACTTCTTGATCACTTCTAGTTCATGGCCGTGCTTTGCCTTCTCTTCTCGCTCTCATTTGCGTAAGTTAGCCACCATATATGCTTAGTGCTTGCTGCAGCTCCACCTCACTACCCCTTTTGCCTACCTATAAGCTTAAATAGTCTTGATCGCGAGGGTGTGAGATTGCTGAGTCCCCGTGACTCACAGGTTACTTCCAAATCCAGTTGCAGGTGCCGTTGATACCATGCAGGTGACACAACTGAGCTCAAGGAGGAGCTCGATGAAGATCTTGTTCATTGCGTTGTTTCGTTGTAGTTGATCAGTAGTGAAGCCCAGTTGGGGCGATCGGGGATCTTTTGCATTAGGGGTAGTCTTCTTTTATTTTGGTTCCGTAGTCGGACCTTGTTTGTTTTCGGATGATGTAATGCTATATTCATGTATTGTGTGAAGTGGCGATTGTAAGCCAACTCTGTACCTCTTTCTTATTCAGTACATGAGATGTGTAAAGATTACCCCTCTTGCAACATTGCCTTCAATGCGGTTATGCCTCTAAGTCGTGCTCCGACATGTGGGAGATATAGCCGCATCGAGGGTGTTACAAGTTGGTAATCAGAGCCTTCCCCGACTTAGGAGCCCCCTGCTTGATCGAATTGCTGGCGTTGTTGAGTCTAGAAAAATGTTTTGAGTCTTTTAGGATTATATATATCGGAGAGTAGGATTCTTTTTACTCCTCAGTCCCTTCATCGCTCTGGTGAGGCTTCCTCCGTAGAGTTTTGACTCTTCTCTTCTCAAATTTCACTAAAAAAATTTAGGATCACGCGGGTATCTTGGAATCGTTCCGATAGTCTTGTGACGAGAACATTGTTCTTGGTGCCTCCTGACATTTAGGGGTTGTGGCAGTGTCCCGGGGAGTTGAGCTCCGAGGTGTTGTCGTCACAATTTTATCGTTGAAATTCTGGAATACCTGAGTTTCTCCGACATCGAAAATCTATTTTATGCAGTTGTTGGTGAGATAACCTCGATGCCACCCAGTACTGGGGCGGGAGTTCGGGAGTATTGCCATAACTCGTATAACAGATGCTTTTCGAAGGTTGAGGTATATGATTTCCGAAGGTTTCTTGGTTATGTGTTGAAGGATGGATACAGCTGGATGTAGGATTTGCTAGTTTTGGGTGAGATTTTATGCTTCCCCTGTATCCCCAACACCTGATTGCGTAACCGGAAAGTTTTGGGAGTTTATAAGTGGGAATTCAAGTAGCTCTTAGGATATCTTTCCGACAGATGTATGATATGAAATTGGGGTTCGACGTCTAGTGGTCCGCCTATCCATGGTTGTTTTTACAGTGGTCTCATTGTGTCTTAAAGAGTCCTTGGCTATGCTGACTCGGGGACGCTTCGTATGTCATGTGCACTGCCTTGTACATGATGGTGTTGTATGATCGAGCCCGTGTGGGCCCCACCATGAAAACTTCAGTCGAAATCTCTATCATATGTTTGTTCCGGCTTATTCTGCAAGCCAATCCTTTGTTTTGTTTTTCAGTTCTGGTATTCGAGTTGCTTCGAAGTCAACTGTTGATTCCATACCTTTCCTAAGCGGTGTTCTCATATTTCTATGTGAATACCAATCTTTCTCGATCATCGAGTTTGTCATGTCAATCCTTGTCAACCGGTGTGCTTCTCTTCAAGTGGATCCAATCATTTCAATATCCACAAGACCAACTCCAAGTCTTCTCAACGGTGTTTGTCTCATCCGTTCCTAAGTTGCCTTTGTTTTCCCGCCCACCCACCCTTTTTCTTCGAGGACTCGGATTTCTAATCAAGTATCATCTTATTGATGTGAAGTCTCTCCATTCTTTTCCTTCAATTTCTTATCTGGTGATTCTCAAGAAGATACTAACGGAGCTTCAAGTTATCATTATTCGTTCTCTTTCTTCTCCGGTGGATTCAATGCAAGCTTTCGGTGTTGATAATATGTTTTTCATGGGTTCACATGCTTTTCATGTTCGAAGTCCTTACCGAAGACTCTCTTAAATTGTTCACCCCTTTCTATTCATTTGTTCTGGAGTGCTGAAGATATCTCAGAAGGCTCGTCTTGTCATCCAAGATCCGTTCAACCTATTTCGAGGTCTTATCTTATTCAAGCCATTTAATTCAACCGGTGCTATCTCCTTTTCAAGTAATCAGTTCAATGGTGTTTCTCTTGAGTGGGTCCTAACCCACATGTCTTTTTCCAGGATCTTACCTGACTCTTATAGTTTTTCCCGAAGTTATTCTCATTTCTTTCAAAGTTGACATAAGAATGAATTATCATCAGTCATATGTTCTTCTCTAAGATCTTTCAAATTCTTTTCATTGTTGGTTCAACCTTTCTAATTTTCCATTCTGGAGTGCCTCAGCAACTCAAGGTGGTGTTTCTCGTCGTCATTCTCAGATTTTGTAGACCGAAGAAGAGTTCCTCTTAAATCCTTACCCGTTCTTTCAAAGACTCGTGATTCAAGATTGATGCCTTCCTCTCATAATTGTTTTCGATTGTGAGAATTCTTTTCACCTTCCGGAGCAATCCAGGAGTCTTTTCAGTCTGATTCTCTGAAGGCCATAATTTCGGAATTATTCTTTCAGCTTTCAGCTCTCATTCTCAAAATCTTACCGGCGCATCATTCAAATATTCTCTAATCAGTTCGTGATCTATTCGTTTCACTGATATCTAAATCCCCTCAAGTATCTTCATTTGTTCTCTAATTCTTCCCGGTGTTTCTTTATCTTTTCTTCGTTCATTTTCAATCCTACCGATGGTTCGTTCAAGATTTCTCTTCCTTTGTTATTGTATCAATTCATTCGTTGTTTCAATCCTACCAGTGGTTCGTTGAAGACCTTCCCAAGTTGGCACTATATCTCGCTTAATCCTTTCTACGAGAATAAGTAGTATTCCAAATCCATTGCTTGTCATCAATCTAAATTGGTGAAGGATACGTGTTACGTAATTCTTATTCTTGTTTTCATCCAAGTGATTAATTCCTTATTCCGGAGGTTCATCATATCACATTCTCGGTTCGAGAGGCCTTATATTTTATTTTCCAAGAGTTCCAAGCTCTTGGAATTATATCACCACAGAGATTCATCTAAATCATTGCAAGGATTCACCTTGCGGTTTCAACTTCTCTTTCCTTTCGTGTGATCATCCTTTTGTTACCGGAGTTCTTCATGGATACACTGCATGTTGGTTCATAAAGGATTTAATTCCTTCTCGAAGTGTTCATCAAGATTCTTTTCAGAGGAGCTCAAGCTTTCTTCATTTTGAAATCCGGAGTGCAATTCCTTCTACCGTATCATTGGAGGTGGTATTATGTCATTCTTATTGATTTGAGTTCATGTTTCATGATTCACATGTTGTTAAGAATGAGGTATTTTAAATCCATCAACCTCTTCGTTGAAGCTATCATGTGTCATGTTTCACCTAAAGCCTTCCCTAAGGTTTGCTACTATCTATGGTGCTTATAAATGACCCAAGTTCTTCATTTATCCTTCCGGTGAGATAAGTTTCTCGTCTTCTTGTTAATATCAATCCAATCTATTGTTTCCATTAGTGGTAGAAGTTCACCTCATAATTTCGAGATGTTCTCCATAACCCCACTACAAGATTACTCTTTTCGTTGTTGTTTTTCTAACAACTCCGTTATAACCCTCTTGGAAGGGTGCCTTCCAAGATCATTTGTGGCAGAAGTTGTTATTTTATTCTCAATTCTTTCTTTTCCCAACGATCCAACTTCTATTCTTTCATTCCGGAGGCATTGTGATGTTGTTCTTTTCACCCATCATCTCGTTTTGTCAAAGATCATGTTCTTTTCGTGCTTATCCTTTTTAACCGGAGTGTTGTGTCTATCATTCCTCTTCTAACCGGACTCTCATCCAAGTGCTTTCATTTTGCCAAGCTCATATTCTTTACCTTCCATTTACAACCGGAGTGTTGTCGTAATTGATCCTTATCGCTCCTTACATCTCGTTTCTACCGGAGTGCTTTCATGTACTTCTTGTCCATTGCAACCCTTTTTCTTATGTCTTTCAACCTACAAGGTTCTAGTAATGTTCTTTGTTCCTCTTTTCTAACGGAGTGTTTTCAACTTTGTTCATCTCCGTTGTATTCTTCTTTCCAATTGTTTAACCTCGCAAGGTTCTTTGGTTTCACTCATTGGTCTAAGAAGCAACTTTGTTTTACCTCTTCCTCTTCCGTTTTCTATCCGGTGCCATCCTAGATCTCGGGACGAAATCCTCTCGTAGTGGTGGAGTGTTGTAACGCCCCGAGACCGATGCTCGAGAAGACTTCCATATATTCCGGGTTTCGCCGTGTGTTTCATTTGTGCCTGCCCTTTTATTTTTGCATTGCATCATGTCATCATGCCATCATCTCATAAATCTTTTGCAACTCAACTAAATAAATGTCATGGATCTTTGATCCATTTAAACCGAGGAAATTCACATGGTGATTCTCTTTAAAACATATCCTCTTGATATTTAGAGAGCTATAGTAAATATTCCAATTGTTTGAATTTACCGCAAACACACTTGCAAAATATCCCAATGCCTTTGTTATCTTAATTCTTGGTCTCCAACTTTGCCCATGTTTTCTTTCATCGCTTTCCCAATCTCCACAAAAATTCTGAACATTTTTGGACTCTCCAAAAAATGTTTTGTTAGTTCAAACTTATTTGAATCACATTCAAATGTGTTTGAATGCAATCCTTCCAAGCGGTGCCAAATGCATTTTCTCGGAACGAACTCATTTTTGTGAGTCTGGGAAATTTAACCGCATGCCCAAATGTTTTCTCTAACCCCTCCTTTTCCATTTTTCTCCTCTCTTTGCTTTCTGTTAAAGGAAATTGAGAGAGGTTAAGAAAGCAGAGCCCAGCGGCCAGGCGGCCTGCTTCCCCGCAGTCCAGTTGGGCCTCAGCAGCCCATCTGCGTCTTCTAAGGCCAGCCCGCACGTCCTCGTAACCCTAGGCCTCGATCCCACATCTCCCTCTCCCTTGATTCCTTCCCCTCGCGCCGCCAGAAACACTTCGGCTCGATCCCATCTCGCTCCTCTGCCCGATCCCCTGGCATCTCCCTCGCCTCCCTCCAGCGTCGTCTCTCACGCACGCTCCGAGCCAAGCAGCGCACGCAGCTCGATCCCCATCCCTTCTCTCCCTCGATCTCCTTTATTCTCCATCCCTCTCGTCCCCATCTTCCTCTCTCCCCACGTCCAGTTCTCGCTAGCGCCGCCCAGGCCTCGCCCGACCCCCTGCCGCGGCCTCTTCAGGCCACCATGGCGCCCCGTTCACCGGCGAGCCGCCGCTGCCGCTGGCACCCGCTGACCTCCCGCTTGCCTTCCCCGACGCGCACCTCTGCTCCCTTCTCCTCGCTGTGGTTCCCCCGTGCGCCTCCCCTACTCCATTTGGTGGACCGTGAGGCATGCCTTCGCAGCGTGCCTCCTCCCAAAGCCGAGCCGCCTCCTGACTCATGCCGCCGCCTCACGCGCTGGAGCGCTGTCTGGGCAGAGCTCCACATCTCCCATCCACTCATGCCTGCAGCAGCATCCAGGAGCCCGAGCTCCATCTTTCACGCCGCGTCCCAGCGAGAGGGGCTCACTGTTCGAGCATGCACGAAGAACCATGGCGCCCTCCAGAGCACCTCCCGTGCATGCCTCCACTCGTCCTTGTCAGCCATCCGCGAGAAGTTTTGGCATGGCCATGACCGAGAACCCCGAGCATTTTGTTGCCTCTGTGCACCTTCGTTCCTGGAGTTTTGGACCGTCAAGACTTGCTGCCGAGACAGGAACTGCCACAAGATGTTTCAGAGATCGCCAAGTACCTCTATTGTTGGCCCCGAACTCCTACGGACGTGTACGACCATGCGGATTCACCAAGTAGCACGACATCCGGAGCCCCTTGGAAACGTCAAGTTTGACTACCGTAGCGCCGAAGACCTTGGATGCTCGAACGAGTACCGAACGAAACGCCAAGGACCACTATCGCCGAGTACGACTACTTCCACGAAGATACGGGAACAACTACCGTCGACCCTCGAAGCCTCCATGGACGTCAAGTCCCTCGTGGTGATCCCGAACATCTACGGAAAATTGTGCAAATAAGAACGTGAACGACTACCGCCGCCAAGATCACGAGTACCTCTACCATCGTCATGTACCCCTACTTCCACTTTGAACGTCTCGAGAACGTCTACTTCCTCTACTTTGCACCGAACGAGAACTGTCCCGATTGCACGCTTCGAAGGTATAACCCCGAGATGACCGCCCGTGAATGAATGCATGTTGTATGAGATGCACCCTTGTTTTGCCTAGAGTCTGAACTATCGGTGCACGTTGCCCCTCTTTTGCCTGCCATCGACATGTCGGAACTCGGTATCCGAGATCACCCCACCATTCTTGCATGACACGCTCCCGTCACTTTCTTTGCACCGATGTCTCAATCAAGTTTCCGGAAACGGAAAGTTGTCGCGGCATCATTTTCGGATTCGTTGTCGTGGCACCCCTTTCGTTTCCGCCACAATGACAAATGCTTCATAATATGCTCTTGTTAACATTTTCTTAAAATTGCATAAACTTGTTCATGTCATCTGCATCATGATAACAACAATTAAAATGTTTAAATTGTTGTTGCAATAAATTACTAAGGCATATGGGGATTTACCGGATTCGTTATTTGTTATATCCGGCCCCATTTAAATTGATTAGATAGTATAGTTTTATTATGCTTTACCTCTTGCCATGTTAATCAACATTTAATATTGTTGGGTACCTAAACGAGAGAGAACTAAATAATTGATGTGGTGTTTCGTCAATATGCAACTCGTTGCATCTTGAGCTCCACTTAATTCGTAGGATTGCTTGTGCACTTTTCCATGCCATGCATATTTGAACCGGACATGCATCATACTTGTTGTGCGTCATGCCATGATTATGTGATGGTTGTTTACTATGTTGTTTGCTTCTTTCCAGGTTACTTCTCGCGTTAGCTTCGGTTTCGTTCCGGAGTTGTGAGGATCCGTTCGACTATGCCCGTTTGTCTCCTTCATGGACTCGTTCTTCTTCCTTGCGGGATCTCAGGCAAGATGACCATACCCTCGAAATCACTTCTATCTTTGCTTGCTAGTTGCTCGCTCTTTTGCTATGCCTTTGCTGTGATACCTACCACTTGCTATATCATGCCTCCCATATTGTTAAGCCAAGCCTCTAACCCACCTTGTCCTAGCAAACCGTTGTTTGGCTATGTTACCATTGCTAGTTGCAGGTGAAGATTGGAGTTTTTTCCTTGTTGGAACATGGATATTGGTTGGGATATCACAATATCTCTTATTTAATTAATGCATCTATATACTTGGTAAAGGGTGGAAGGCTCGGCCTTATGCCTGGTGTTTTGTTCCACTCTTGCCGCCCTAGTTTCCGTCATACCAGTGTTATGTTCCTTGATTTTGTGTTCCTTACACGGTTGGGTTATAATGGGAACCCCTTGACAGTTCACCTTGAATAAAACTCCTCCAGCAAAGCCCAACATTGGTTTTACCATTTTCCACCTAGCCTTTTCTTTCCCTTGGGTTCTGCAGACTCAAGGGTCATCTTTATTTAAACCCCCGGGCCAGTGCTCCTCTGAGTGTTGGTCCAACCCGTCAGCTGCCGGTGGCCACCAGGGGAAACTCTAGGCTGGCCTACCGGAGCCTTGGACAATCCGGTGTGCCCTGAGAACGAGATATGTGCAGCTCCTATCGGGATTTGTCGGCACATTCGGGTGGCTTTGCTGGTCTTGTTTTACCATTGTCGAAATGTCTTGTAACCGGGATTCCGAGTCTGATCGGGTCTTCCCGGGAGAAGGAATATCCTTCGTTGACCGTGAGAGCTTGTGATGTGCTAAGTTGGGACACCCCTGCAAGGTTTTGAACTTTTGAAAGCCATGCCCGCGGTTATGGACAGATGGGAATTTGTTAATGTCCGGTTGTAGAAAACTTGACACTTAACTTAATTAAAATGCATCAACCGCGTGTGTAGACATGATGGTCTCTTCTTGGCGGGGTCCGGGAAGTGAACACGATGTTGGAGTTATGCTTGAACGTAAGTAGTTTCAGGATCACTTCTTAATCACTTCTAGTTCACGGCCGTGCTTTGCCTTCTCTTCTCGCTCTCATTTGCGTAAGTTAGCCACCATATATGCTTAGTGCTTGCTGCAGCTCCACCTCACTACCCCTTTTGCCTACCTATAAGCTTAAATAGTCTTGATCGCGAGGGTGTGAGATTGCTGAGTCCCCGTGACTCACAGGTTACTTCCAAATCCAGTTGCAGGTGCCGTTGATACCATGCAGGTGACGCAACCAAGCTCAAGGAGGAGCTCGATGAAGATCTCGTTCATTGCATTGTTTCGTTGAAGTTGATCAGTAGTGGAGCCCAGTTGGGGCGATCGGGGATCTTTTGCATTAGGGGTAGTCTTATTTTATTTTGGTTCCGTAGTCGGACCTTGTTTGTTTTCTGGATGATGTAATGCTATATTCATGTATTGTGTGAAGTGGCGATTGTAAGCCAACTCTGTACCTCTTTCTTATTTAGTACATTGGATGTGTAAATATTACCCCTCTTGCGACATTGCCTTCAATGCGGTTATGCCTCTATGTCATGCTCTGACACGTGGGAGATATAGCCGCATCGAGGGTGTGACAGGCCTCATCGTCGAATTCAGGTAATAGCTTGCGCTTTGTATAGCTCTTTGTGTGGTAACTTCCACCATATTTTGCTTCATTGTCGAGCACTTCGTTCCACCTGCTATTGAGCGTATTCTGTGCGGCCTTAAGACTTTGCTTCTGCTTTTTCAGACTCCTCGTTGTGGCAATAAGCCTTTTGCGGAGGTTGTCTTGCTCCGAGTGCGTTTCTGGGATGATGGGTGCATCTTCGTCTGGACTATTTTCCTCCCCAGAGGGGGTTTGATGTGGTTTATCCTCGGCGTCGCCGTGTTCGGACGTCGGATCTGTACTATGTTCGCCACTTGCAGCTTCATCTTGCTCTGCCACCGGGGCAATGTGGTCATCGTTTCCTCTAGAGTCGACTGGAGTATTTTTTTCTCTTGCGTTGTTATCGTTGTTTTTGCTATGGCGGGACTTAGAGCGGTGCCACTGACGTTGGCGCTTGGGTTGCTTCTTGGAGGGGCCATCCTCCGTTTTCTCTTCGCCATTGCCTTCTTTGGGTGTATCCACCATGTATATGTCATGTGATGAAGTGGCTGTCTGGCGCCCTGTGGGCGTCGGTTCCTGTTCGTCTCCTGCATCTTCGTCCATGCCGTCAATGTCTTCGGAGTCGAAGTTGAGCATGTGGGTTAAGTCGTCGATAGTGGCTACTAAGTGGGTGGTGGGTGGGCAGCGAATTCCTTCGTCGTCCGCATCCCATTCTAGCCGGACGTAGTTCAGCCAAGGTTCTCCTGACAAGGAGAGCGACCTTAATGAATTTAGCACATCGCCGAAAGGCGAGTGCTGAAAGATATCCGCGGAGGTGAACTCCATGATCGGCGCCCAGTCGGATTCGATAGGCACGGATGCAGGCGGCTTGGAGTCCGTGGCCGGAGACGAATCTAGTGGTTCGGTGACACGGTTCTCGTAAGGGGTGAAGTCAGTATTCGGCTCCATCGCCACTGAGAGTGCGGCCTCCATGGCTGGGTCTATCCCTCCATCCTTGGATGGCGCGACTTGCTCCGGATTGAAAGCCGGAGTAGTTGCAGATGCGATCTCCCGAACACTGTCCGACGACAGAGTTACGTCGTGCTCGTCATGACTGTGCGGCGCACACGACACGGGCTCGAATCCGTCGAAGATCAAGTCTCCGCGGATGTCGGTAGTGTAGTTTAAGTTTCCGAATCCGACCTGATGGCCAGGGGCGTAGCTCTCGATCTGCTCCAGATGGCCAGGCGAATTGGCCCGCAGTACAAAGCTGTCGAATACAAAGATCTGTCCGGGGAGGAAAACCTCACCCTGGACCGCACCGCTACCGATGATCGAAAGAGCCATCAAGCCTTATGATGACGACACAGTGGAACTCTCAATGAAAGCACCAATGTCGGTGTCAAAACTGGTGGATCTCGGGTAGGGGGTCCCGAACTGTGCGTCTAAGGCGGATGGTAACAGGAGGCAGGGGACACGATGTTTACCCAGGTTCGGTCCCTCTTGATGGAAGTAATAACCTACGTCCTTCTTGATTGTTCTTGATGATATGAGTATTACAAGAGTTGATCTACCACGAGATCGTAGAGGCTAAACCCTAGAAGCTAGCCTATGGTATGATTTTCTATTATCCTACGGACTAACCCTCTGGTTTATATAGACACCGGAGGGGGCTAGGGTTACACAGAGTCGGTTACAAGGGAGGAGATCTACATATCCGTATTGCCTAGCTTGCCTTCCACGCCAAGGAGAGTCCCATCCGGACACGGGACGAAGTCTTCAACCTTGTATCTTCATAGTCCAACAGTCCGGCCAAAGGATATAGTTTGGCTGTCCGGAGACCCCCTAATCCAGGACTCCCTCACTCACAATATGCATCCTAGTCAATGCCTCTATGAGTTTGAAAACTATATTAGAAAACAAGATCACTTCAATGCAAATGTTATGAAACAATTGAAATACAATTCTGATATGATTGCTCTCTTGAGTGACTTGTTATTTAGAATATCAAATGATGTTAGAGGTGTTGGAAAACATGCGTCTGTGGTTCCAACTCAATTAGAACAAGTTGCTAAATCTCAAAGAGAATTGCTTGATGAAATGAATCATAATAGGCATGACTTTGTGTTAGAGTTGCAACTAGAGGAGGTAAAATGGCTCAAGAACCACTTTATCCCGAGGAACACCCTAAAAGAATTGAACAGGATTCACAAAGAGCTAACATTAGTGCACCTAGTCCTTCTAAAAAGAAAAAGAAAAAGAATAATGATAGGACTTTGCACACTTCTAGTGAACCTGAAATAGAAAAACCTCCTGACAATGAAAATGAAACTTATATCTCTGATGCTGAAACCCAATCTGGTAATGAACACTCACCTAGTAATAATGAAAAAGATAATGATGAGGTTCATGAAGACTCTCAACCAACAAATGATAAAGAACAAGATAATTAGTTGAGATAGAACCACCTATTGATATTGATAACCCACAATCTAAAAATAAAAGGTATGATAAAAGAGACTTTGTGGCTAGGAAACACGGTAAAGAAAGAGAACCATGGGTTCAAAAACCTATGCCTTATCCACCCAAGTCAACTAAAAAGAATGATGATGAAGAATTTGAACGTTTTGCTGAAATGCTGAGGCCAGTCTTTTTGCGTACTCGCTTGACTGGTATCCTAAAAATGCCTCCATATGCAAAGTATATGAAAGACATCATCACAAATAAGAGAAAAATAGCGGAAGCTGAAATCTCCACTATGCTTGCTAATTATACTTTTAAAGATGGAGTACCTAAAAAACTAGGAGGTCCAGGAATACCAGCTATACCTTGCTCTATCAAAAAGAATTATGTGAAAACGACTTTGTGTGATTTAGGAGCTGGTGTTAGTGTTATGACTTTCTCTTTATATAAAAGACTCGACTTGAATAAACTCACACCTACTAAAATATCTTTGTAAATGGCTGATAAATCAACTGCCATACCTATCGGTATCTATGAGGATGTGCCCGTTGTTGTTGTTAATGTTACTATTTTGACTGACTTTGTTATACTTAAGATGCCCGAGGACGACAGCATGTCGATTATCCTTGATAGACCCTTCTTGAATACTGCAGGGGCTGTTATTGATTGCAATAAAAGCAAGGCCACTTTTCATATCAATGGTAATGAGCATGCGTTACACTTTCCGAAGAAACAATTCCAAGTGAATGGTATTAATGTTATTGAAAAATCTCCGACAATCACTATTGGAAGTTTTCAAATACCTCTACCTATTGTCAAAAAGAAATACGAAATGATTATTGTTGGGGAAATGCATATCCCCATTGAGGTAACTTAGTGATTTACAAAAGTTTTTCAGTTTCATGCTAACCGAAACTGGTTGTTAATAAGACTTGATCAACCTTATTAATGAATCATTTTTGAACGGTATGAAGTTGATGAATTTAGTAAGCACTACTTTCTGTCCCTACCTTTTGTTTTCTGTTTTTATTAATTAAATAAAATAAAATGCCATGTTTTGTCTGTTTTCTGAATTTCCCGTGCAATAAAAAACAAATAAAAGTTCTCATAATGCCCTGAAAATTTTATATGATTTTTGCCTGAACATTTAAGAATTTTTGGTGCAAAAATAACCAGAGGGGGTGTACCAGGTGGGCACAACCCACCTGGGCGCGCCAACACCCCTGGCGTGCCTTGGGGGGTTGTGGTCCCCACATGGGTCCCCTCACTTATCTCTTTAGCCCACATTGTCACCTACCTCCAGAAAAAATCACTCTTGCTCTCTCTCCCGTGTTCTTGCTCATTTTGCTGCTAATTTCGATCTCTTTGCTCGAAACTCCATTTCCGAAACTGTTTCGGGAGATTCTTGCTTGGTATGTGACTCCACCATTTGTCCAATTAGTTTTTGTTTTAGTGGTTTATACTTTGAATAATTAGCTATTCTTGGTGTTGTTGTAGATGTGCTTGCATGTTGAATTCTTAGTGTTCTAAGTATTTTGAATGCTTGCTATGGCCTCTATGTATCCCTATGAGTAGTTGCTATCAATCTTACGAAGTTTTGTTGAAAAATTTTTGTCACTCCAAAATTTTTATTTTCAGAAAATTGTACGCGGACATGATGAACCTATTTGGAAGGAGTTCTTCGAGGAGATGATCCTCGGGGGCATCCTCTAGTGATAGTTCTACCCGCCGGTCTTACGTTGAACCAAGTGAAAGTTCCACGCGAGATGCAGCCACCAAAACATGCTTATGGCCTTGTGATGTGTATATGATGCAGGTGGGCATCAAGGACGAATTTGAGCAATATGTTCACAATGTCGGTCTTGGTCCTTACCCTCTCAGATAATTGTGAGCAGCGCCACCTTCTCACTGAATCATTTGTCAAAGGATTTAAATATTTTCCACGTGAGTCTAGGGTGTCGTTTATGCTTTATGATGAACCATTTACTATTCCACTAGAATTTTTTTCTTACCATTGCAAACTTCCATTTGGGGGTTCTCTTGATGAGCCAGCAAAGGCTGAGTATGAGATCTTCTTGACTAGCCTTTACTACGGTGAAAATAGGGGAGTAAGGCAAGGAAGAATAAAGAGCATTCACTTTCCCGAAATTCAGTACCTTGCATTATTTAACCGGAAATGCATAGTAGGCAAGCAAGACTGTAGCATACTTTGTTCGCCAGACTTGAGCCTCATTCACACCGCTCTCACTCGTGAAAGGAATTATAACCTTGGAGCGATTGTTGCACGTAGACTTCAGCATAACGCCAAAAGTGGATGGTTCTATGGTGGAATTTATGCCACACGTTTAGCACGAGGACTGGGTGTTTCACCTTTGCCCTTTGACCCTATCCTTCCCACTCGATATTTAGATTTTGATGCCTTAAAGGAGTATAAGATTCTAAAGGGAAGGGATGATAACTTCACTTATAATTTGTTATTTAACCAATCACATGTTGTGGACACATATTTGCATGCGCCTGCTCTCTTTGATTATCATAGCAAGGAAAGATATTTTGTTCTTGAGAGCGAGGCCCGAGCTCACAATGCAGCAGTGTTGGCGACACGGCGTGCTGAGGCCTCTGTCCTGAGAGCCTCCGTGAGCTACCACGCCGACTACTACCCTCCAAGCTACTGATTCACTACCAACTTAGGCCAAAAGCCTAAGCTTGGGGGAGTACATGTTTCTCACCGACATTATATTCATGTTCACATATCATTCCATTTGTCAGCGTTCACACTTTTTCATTGTATCATCCATGCTTAGATTTATTTTTCTTGCTTTCTTCTTGTGTGTTTGAAAAACTTTAGAAAAACCAAAAAAATTAGTTGTAGTAATTTACTTTCTATGCATGCTTAGTAGTAGTACTAAAAAGAAAATCCAAAAATATTTTCTTGTTCTTCTTTTGCTTGTTGGGAGCTTTCCCGTGTAAATAGATTTTCTTGTTTTTGATTTTTATTTACTTGCTGAAGAAAACCAAAAACTCCAAAAATATTTCAGTGTGTTTCTATGAATTTCTTTTATTTTAGTCGAGTCTTACCGAGGAGAAGACCACGATGAAAATGTTGAGTGGCTCTCACATGAATAACTGTTGAACTAATAAGAGCCAATTTTACCTTGTCTTCTCTTGTTGAATAAAATGTTTGCATATTCCAGCTTAGTCCATGGCACTATTGCACTATTATTATTTTCATATCATTCAGTCGTGCAAGTGAAAGGCAATAGTGACGATATTCGATGAGCTGGCCGTGGCAAGGAGAAACTGGCACTACAAGAAATATGTCAACTTGTGACCTTCTGTCAGTGACCCTGGAAGAATTGGTCATAAATCTACGACCATTTGAGACCAATTGGTCAAAAGCTCTTCTGGGGACTCCAAATCCTAAACCATAACGACCATTTTGGTCAGAAAGGTCGTAATTTCCTTACACGAAATGGTCGTAAAGCAAACATCACTGGTCCGCTGCCTTATTTCTAGCTGATAATGACCAATATAGATGGTCATAATTATGTAATTTGTGGTGCATTGCTATGACTAGGCGCCACCTCATCAGTTTTTCCTATGTGCCATGTTTATGTGTCAGTTTTTGCCCTAGGTTGTGAAGCAACCTATATTTCTTGCATTCAAAAAATTTCCAAAAAATTGGGCATTCTTTACTATCCAAATCATTGTCTCACGAAAATATTCAACTCCGTATGCCTGGTAAATCTTCCTCGGCAAATTTCCAGAGTTTTTGTTCAGCTTGAACTGTTGTGAAGGAAGTACTGGCTAGGCATATCCTAATGAGTTGATTTTTTGCCACATCTTCTATATTCCCAAATCATAGCTCTCCACAAAATTTGAGCCCCATCTAACAATCCATGTGAGCTCAGCATCCAATCTTTGTTTCTAGTGATATTTTCAGTTTGTGAAGCAACTATATTTTATGTAAATTTATAATTGCTGAAAATTTACCATGACATGACCGTGCCCATAGAACCTCCATCCACCAAATTTTAGCTCATTTATTCTAGCCAATTTCCCTCAGCATTCTTCCCAATTTTTTGTTCAGTGGAGAGCATTGTGAAGGAAGTACCATTTTTATGTATCCAAATGGTATGAAATTTTTTAAAGTGGCTTCACATGCCCAAATTATCATCCTCCTCCAAATTTCAAACCAATCCATTTATTCATTTGAGTCTAGCTTCAACATCATATTTTTGTCCAGGGTGGTACGTTGCAAAGCAAATGCCACCTAGGCTCCTCCATTTGAGCCTAAAATTTGTGAAGAAAATCTTCTTAGTAGATGATCATCCTCAGCCAAAACTCACGCCCATTGGAAATGTGCATTTCTCATACCGCTAAAATGTTGGGGATATCTCTTATCGGGAACTTATCGGTCGATCCATGATAAGGGTTAAATCAGCCAGTTTATCGGCATATCGGCCAATTTATCGTCATATCGGCTAATTTATCAGCCGATTTATCTTATCGGTCAGACAACAGTAAGCGATAAATCGGCCGATTTATCGAAATATCGGAAGATATCTTGAACAGTGCCGCTAATCAAACACTTGGCTGCTAATTCATGTTTGAGCATAGTTCGGTCTCCTCGTTGGATTCTTTTGTTCTCATTTTCATCCTAGAACCTACCTGGGGAGTTGCCAACCCACTAGACATGCCTATGTCGTCTAGGACGCAGGGCAAAGCCACGGTCACGCGGTGACCACGCGGCGGTCTTGCGAGTTTACGCACTCTGGAGTTGGGGCCCTCGGCCACCGTCCAAACCTTGACATATCACCACCAAACCATGTATTTCTGATTAAATATATACTTATGTATCTAGAAATGATTTTTGGAAAAAATAAAGAGCAAACTATAAGGCAGCTGCAGTTCAAATTTGACCCGCTTCGAGCTGAATCGACAAAAAATTATCTTTTTCACCAGAGGTGGATCAAAACTTTTGACACCCAACCATTTTGTCAATTTTGCATTAAATATGACCTAGTATTTTATAAAATTGATTTTGTCCAATTTTGCAACAAATATATGGTAGGTCCTTCACAAAAAAAACTCATTTCGGGCACTCAAAAATGGAAAATGAATTTTCCGTGCAAAGAAAATGAAAACTCCCTTAGGGAACATTGTTTGGAATTCCAAGATGCACCCTTGTGCACAATATGAGATCATTTGAACAAACTATGCCATGAATTTGACCATAAGATTGATCATTTGGCTTGAAAGCCATGAATCTTCATGCATGATAGCTCATTTCTGAGAACACTTTTTAAAATAATTGCCATATTACCAGTTTATTATTTTTCCTCGAAACTTGGTCACATATAATGACACAATGCGAAATTTTTCCAATTTTTTTGAATTTTATGCCCGTTTCAAAATACGGTCAAAACGACGGGCTTGACCGTTCCTAGCTAGTGGTTGAATATTGGAAAACTTTTGATGTTTCTCTGATTAAATAGATACTTATGTACCTAGAAATGATTTTTGGAAAAAATAAAGAGCAAACTATGAGGCAACTGCAGTTGAAATTTGACCCGCTTGCAACTGAATCGGTGGAAATTTGTCTTTTTCACGGAGGTGGATCAAAGCTTTTGACACCCAACCATTTGGTCAATTGTGAATTAAATATGGCCTAGTATTTTATAAAATTGATTTTGTCCAATTGTGCAACAAATATATGGTAGGTCCTTCACACAAAAAGTTCATTTCGGGCACTCAAAAAATGGACAATGAATTTTCTGTGCAAAGAAAATGGAAACTCCCTTAGGAAACATTGTTTGGAATTCCAAGATGCACCCTTGTGCACAATATGAGATCATTTGAACAAACTATGACATGAATGTGGCCATAAGATTGATCATTTGGCTTGAAAGCCATGAATCTTCACGCATGATAGCTCATTTCTGAGAACACTTTTTTAGAATAATTGCTTTATTACACGTTTATTATTTTTCTTGGAAACTTGGTCACATATAATGACACAATGCGAAGGTTTTCCAATTTTTTGATTTTTTTTTGAATTTTTTATGCCCGTTTCAAAATGCAGTCAAAACGATGGGCTTGACCGTTCCTAGCTAGTGGTTGAATCTTGGAAATTTTGATGTTTCTCTGATTAAATAGATACTTATGTACCCAGAAATTATTTTTGGAAAAAATAAAGAGCAAACTATGAGGCAGCCGCAGTTCAAATTTGACCCGCTTCTAGCTGAATCGGTGGAAATTTGTCTTTTTCACTAGAGGTGGATCAAAACTTTTGACATCCAAAAATTTGGTCAATTGTGAATTAAATATGGCCTAGTATTTTAGAAATTTGATTTGGTCCAATTTTGCAACAAATATATGGTAGGTCCTTCACAAAAAAACTCATTTCGGGCAACAAAAATAGAAAATGAATTTTCCGTGCAAAGAAAATGAAAACTCCCTTAGTCAACATTGTGTGGAATTAAAAGATGCACACTTGTGCACAATATGAGATCATTTGAACAAACTATGCCATTTAAGTTGATCATGAAACCTTTCAACATATCCCGAGAGTTGCTCTGGGGTGGTTTGCTTCACTGTATCCATATTGTGACAGGCCTTACCTCATATGTCATGTTGATTCCCATTTCTTTTATATCTGCTGGCTTAACGGGGTGCGGTAGATTATTATGACTGCAATATATGCCCGTCTCACAAGTCTGAGAGTTGTTTCTGATGGAGGTGTCACACTGACCACATTCCATGGAGTTGTGAACCAACTTTCTCGGTGGACACCAAATATCTTACTTCTTGCATTGGGTTGCTCAAATAGCTGCATGTCCCTCTGAATTCAACACAGTGTTGTGAATCATATTGTTTTCCTGACGGAAATCTGACTTCTGGCGGGGATTCCTGAATTATCTTGGCTAGCTCCATTGTCGTGAGTATCCAATCCATGCCAAGGTTTTTACTGCCGCTTGTTGGGACCAGTATAGTGGGGTATGGCCTTGTTATGATAGTATCCACAGACTTGACTGGCGGTGGAGGGTTTGGCCATACATATACTCTAAATTCTTCGTGTGACCATAGGTTCTATCAGGTGCAATATTTCGACAAGCGTACTTCTATCCTTGTCTCCTTGCATGGTAACATCATTTATATAGCAAGTTCATCATCTCTCAAATTTTAACCGTAGGGAAATGATCATCCGAACCCTTGCAAGAAATTGGCAAATAAATCAGTAGCCACCAGAACGGTCTTTACAACTCAGATCTGGGACATTACTGAAATAACTCAACCATGGCTCAAGACGGCCGAAAATCAGCTCAGAGCATGAGATCATGTTGATAAGAAGAAAGTGGCAGTTCCCTAAGATGGCCAAAAAGCAGCTCAGAGCATAGGGCCACTGTCACAAAAAGAAACTCAACAGCTGCACTAGACGGCCGTAAAGTAGCTCAGAACTCGTGACAGTTATTGAATAGAGAAATAAAGACGACATCCACCCCGGAAGGCCAAAAACAGCTCAGAACATAGGTGTGATGCCTTCACCAGAGAAAAGTAGACAAGGGCTCATCAGGATCATATAACAGGTTCACATGTACTTGTACAGAGCTTACTGTTGTCGTCAATCTTCATAGTCCTTTGTCACACTGAGGTGTATAACTGGCTTCCTTTTAACAATACTCATGTGGTTGTCAGATTCCATTTACATCATCGTTCGAGTGACTTGCAAGACCTTGGCAGCATGCTTACAGTATAAGTATTTGATTTACCGAGGTAGACACTTGTGTCTAGACTAGCTCATGTTCCTGACAAAACTCTTGTTGTCAGGGATATACCCTGCGGTATGACCCAGTCGGATGTATGACCCGGCCGGACTTGGCGACTCACTGGTGACCCGCCCTGACTTGGCGACTCACTAAGTGACCCGCCCAGATCTCTCCACTCACGGATGACCCGGCCGAGCCAGGTGACTCGTTGGTGACCTGGCCGGCGGGTCAGAGGAGCGACAAGACTCGGTGGCCCAACAGGCGGTTCATGGAAGGTCGGCTCTTGTTATGGTGGGCCGACTTAAGAGAAAAGCATAAGGAATATTCCCTTACAAAGGAAGCAAGACTAGGACTCCACTTGTAATAGAGTAATCCTAATCCTACTAGGACTAGTCATGTAACCCGCCCATTCAACTTATATAAGGAGGGGCAGGGCGCCCCAAGAGGGACAAGTTCCATGAGTTGGACAGATTAGGGTTAGACAAACAAGTCTATAGCTCTTGAGATAGAGCACCCTTGTAATCATGTTCATCATCATCAATATCAATGAAGCAGGATGTAGGCTTTTACCTCCACCGTGAGGGGCCGGACCTAGGTAAAACCTCGCGTCTCTCGTCCCACTCAACCCCTCTCAAGCTATCACATAGATGTGTTGGCCTCACGACTAAGTCCTCACATTAAGGACATCTGCCGTGAAAATTCCACGACAGTTGGCGCCCACCGTGGAGCCTGCGCACGGTGGTGTTGAGTTCTTGTAGGGATCTCTCAAAGGGATCGGGAAGCTGACGATTAATCAGATGAAAAAGATTCGGCATGGAACAATCGTGAAGGATAACCCGCCATGGAACAACCTTGAGCGGACCTAGCAAATCCATAGTTTGGTGGTCAAAATTGTGGTCAATTATGAATCTTGCAGTATGAAGAAAATTAGGGTTCGGTGCTTTGTGCACCACCCACACTACGCTGCTATCACGTGTCGCCGAGTTCAACAGGAATTCTGCTTCAGCCGCCGTACACACAGGTCACGTGAACCGCTGAGTTTGACTGTTGTTCTACGGATACGTCAACAAGTCCCGAAGCAGGCGCCGCTAGTACTACTCGTGTCAAGCATCAAATTGGAGTTTTAGTACTAACGACAAGCTGCAATGCAACTTATGCATTCTGGTTGTTTTTTGGGCAACTCTTGGGCAAAGCAATCAAGTAAATCAATGCTCCAAAGAAGATCAATTCCGATCCGGGAAAGGAAAATGGCCTCGACCCGGACTCTGAGTCGCCCTGCTCCCCCGCTGTCCTACCTCAACCGGCCGCTTCGCCGGCGCCTCTCAGCAGCGACGTCAGGGGCCACGAGAGTTCAACACGTATGTCATTAGGAGGCATTTTTTGCCAGCATTTTTGCTAAATGCCTCAAAATCATGGTATTGATGGCACTTTTCAAAAGTGCCTACGAAGCTCACAGCCTTCAAGGGCAGTTTTAGAAAATGCCTTCTAAACAGGGGAAAACAAGGCGTTCTACAAAACTGCCGCGGAGTGTAGCCAGCGTTTTGGTGTGAAACAGCCCTCCCCGCTGTGTTCCAAGGTAAAAAATAGAGGTCCTCCAAAAACAAAAAACAGAGGAACACCACGGCCACCGCAGCTTCTCCGCGTTGGGCGCCTCGTCGTTTTCGCCGCTGGCGCCTGCTCCGCCACCGGCGCTCCACGCCAAAGCCTCTGCATCCGCCACGACCTGCACCGCCATCCCCACTCCATGCCTTCCCTCTCTCGTCCCCAATCTCGGGGTGGGATTCGTAGTGCATGGTGAAGAAGAAGGGGAGATCCAGGCTCGGAGAGGAGGAGGAAGATCAAGTGGTCCAAGCCACGAACTCATCAGCGGTGACCCCCCCCCGCCCCAACCCACGCCAGAGAAGCCCATGTCAGGTTGTTGTTGATCCGACGCTCTGCTGCGCACAAGGTGTTCGAGGTAATGCCTCTTCATTTTTGGAGTTCATTTTTCTTCCAGTTTTTGTTGGTGCTAGACTTATGGATGAAGAATCATTATGCTATGACATCTAGGATCAACTTGTACTGTGTGTCATGTTCTTTTTGTAATTATACTAGGAGTGTGGCAACTTGTCCTGTTGAAATTGGAGCTTGTTTGTTGTTGCCTTCTGTGCATGGTGGCCTTCTGTTCATGTTAGAAAACTGCACACAAGGAGTAAGCTATATAGATAGACTGATAATCAAACTACAGGTGCATTTGGCATTTCTATATAGAACATCCCTACATGTTATCTAGTGTACTGTGTTACTTCTAATCTTGTTGCATCAGGTTTCAGCTAAACTGTTTTCTTGCTACACGTGAGGTCTTCTATATAGAACATCCCTTTGATTCCGCTAATAGTAAACTGATATTGCTTTTATAAATTTCTCTTTGATGCATTCAAATATTTGTTGTAGAATTTTATGTGGTCTCTTCTTTAACGTGTCGTAGAACTTGGGTCTGTTCAGTTGAGAATGGATAAGAGTTGGATGCAAGCAGCAAGGTCTTCCGCTGAGTATTCTGAAGGAACTATCAACTTCATACAATTTGCTTTTCGTGAGTAAGCAAAAAATAGTAGGATTCTCTGCCCTTGCAAGATATGTGTGAACTCGCGTTGGTTAGGTGAACATGAAGTCTATGATCATTTGATTTGCGATGGATTCATGTCCGGATATACCACATGGATTCACCATGGAGAAAGTACGCGGCCCTCCAAAGCAACTACTGGTCCTAGTTCACAATTTGAAGAATATGCTGATAGTGATGAGATGGATGAGATGCTACTAGAAGGATTTGGGATGTACGATACTCGTACTTTAGGAGAGGAGCAAGAGTCTGAAGATGATTTGGATGATGACGCTCAGGCATACTATAGATTATTTAATGATGGACGCCAAGAGTTGTACCCAGGTTGCAAAAGATTGTTGAAGCTGCAATTTTTGGTGAGGTTGCTTCATATCAAGAATATGAGGGGAATGAGCAATGTCTACTTTGATGAGGTATTGACGCTAATTAAGGAGGCACTTCCAAAAGGTCAAGTGTTGCCCAAAAATTTTCATGGGGGCAAAAAGTTTGTGAGAGCCATTGGTGTTGGATATGATAGTATAGATGCATGCAAAAATGATTGCATTCTATTTAGGAAGGAACATGCTGATGCCATTGTTGGGGAACATAGTAATTTCAAAATTTTCCTACGCACACGCAAGATCATGGTGATGCATAGCAATGAGAGGGGAGAGTATGATCTACGTACCCTTGTAGATCGCAACGGAAGCGTTGACACAACGTAGAGGAAGTAGTCGTACGTCTTCTTCCCGATCTGACCGATCCAAGCACCGTTACTCCGGCACCTCCGAGTTCTTAGCACACGTACAGCTCGATGACGCTCCCCGGGCTTCGATCTAGCAAAGCTTCGGGGAAGAGTTCGGTCAGCACAACGGCGTGGTGACGATGATGATGTTCTACCGACGCAGGGCTTCACCTAAGCACTACAACGATATGACCGAGGTGGAATATAGTGGCAGGGGGCACCGCACACGGCTAAGGAATGATCACCAGGATCAACTTGTGTGTTCTAGGGTGCCCCTTGCCTCAGTATATAAAGGAGCCAGGGAGAGGGGGCGGCCGGCCAAGGTGGGCGCGCCAAGGGGGAGTCCTACTCCCACCGGGAGTAGGACTCCTAGTTGGACAAGGAGAGAGGGGAAAGAGGTGGAAGAGAGGAAGGAAAGGGGGGGGCCTTCCCTTGTCCTATTCAGACTAGGAAGGGGAGGGGCGCGCGGCCACCTCTTGCCTCCTTCTCTCTTATCCCTCAAGGCCCATGTAGGCCCAATAAACCCCGGGGGGGGGGGGTCCGGTAACCCCCCGGTACTCTGGAAAAATGCCGATTTCACCCGGAACAATTCCGATGTCCAAATATAGGCTTCCAATATATCAATCTTTACGTCTCGACCATTTCGAGACTCCTCGTCATGTCCGTGATCACATCCGGGACTCCGAACAGACTTCGGTACATCAAAATGCATAAACTCATAATAACTATCATCGTAACTTTAAGCGTGCGGACCCTACGGTTCGAGAACAATGTAGACATGACTGAGACACATCTCCGGTCAATAACCAATAGCGGGACCTGGATGCCCATATTGGCTCCTACATATTCTACGAAGATCTTTATCGGTCAGACCGCATAACAACATACGTTGTTCCCTTTGTCATCGGTATGTTACTTGCCCGAGATTCGACCGTCGGTATCCAATACCTAGTTCAATCTCATTACCGACAAGTCTCTTTACTCGTTTCGTAATACATCATCTCACAACTAACATATTAGTTGTAATGCTTGCAAGGCTTATGTGATGTGCATTACCGAGAGGGCCCAGAGATACCTCTCCGACAATCGGAGTGACAAATCCTAATCTCGAAATACCCCAACCCAACATCTACCTTTGGAGACACCTGTAGTACTCCTTTATAATCACCCAGTTACGTTGTGATGTTTGGTAGCACCCAAAGTGTTCCTCCGGTAAACGGGAGTTGAATAATCTCATAGTCATAGGAACATGTATAAGTCATGAAGAAAGCAATAACAACATACTAAACGATCGGGTGCTAAGCTAATGGAATGGGTCATGTCAATCAGATCATTCAACTAATGATGTGATCCCATTAATCAAATAACAACTATTTTGTCTATGGTTAGGAAACATAACCATCTTTGATTAATGAGCTAGTCAAGTAGAGGCATACTAGTGACACTGTGTTTGTCTATGTATTCACACATGTATTATGTTTCCGGTTAATACAATTCTAGCATGAATAATAAACATTCATCATGATATAAGGAAATAAATAATAACTTTATTATTGCCTCTAGGGCATATTTCCTTCAGCCATATCATGTCCAGTGTGTGGCACAAGTAGATGGAAGAGTGTAAATACTGGAGTTGATGGAAGGCGTGTACACAAGGTGCCTCAAAAGGTGGTTCATCATTTCTCGCTAAAGAAGAGACTCCAAAGGTTGTTCGCTTCTACAAAGACGGCATCGGATATGAGGTGGCACAACGAAGGCTGCACAAAGGACGGCTTGATATGACACCCAGCTGATTCACCTGCATGGAAACACTTTGATGCTATTCACAAAGACTCCAGTTCAGAAGTTTGCAACGTTAGATTTGGATTGGGAGCTGATGGTTTCAACCCTTTTGGAAATATGAATCTCTCATATAGCATATGGCCTATTGTCTTGATCCCCTACAACCTTCCTCCATGGATTTGTATGAAGCAATCAAACTTTATCCTCTCTGTCATCATTCCTGGTAAAAAATCTCGAGGGAAAGACATGGATGTTTACATGCAGCTAACCATAGATGATCTTCTAGAGCTTTGGAATGATGGAGTCTGGACTTATGATGCCTCTCAATCTAAGAAGTTTCTCTTACGTGCCGCACTACTATGGACAATAAGTGATTGACCTGGGTGTGGATCTTTGTCTGGAGAAAATATAGCAGTTTGCTCCCATTGTCTATCAGAGACATGCTCTCTTTGGCTAAAGAATGGACACAAGAAATGCTATATGGGACATCGTAGATTCTTGGAACCTAATCACGAGTTTTGATTTGATACTGAGTCATTTGATGGTTTTGAGGAACATTGAGAGCCTCCCGTTCCCCTTTCATCACATGACATTTCAATATTGACAAAGGACATGAAAACTACGTATGGGAAACTACAGCAGAAGAGCAGCATGAAGCGACACCGTAATCAGGTAGATGAGAATGATACAAGCGTGCAGCAAGACACTTCAATATTTAGAAAGAGAAGTTGCTTCTTTCAGCTGCCATACTGGGAAACACTTCTATTGCGTCATAATCTGGATCCTATGCACATAGAGAACAATGTGTTTGAGAATATTGCCCATACCCTTTTGAATGTTAGCAAAAGATCAAATGATAATCTAAATGCACGTCTTGACCTTTCAACATATCCTTTGATCATTTCTATATATCAAATTTCATTTGGTATCAAATTCACGATTGTCAATTTGGATACGCAAGTGCTCTTTCTTGCAAGACTAACCAATGTAGGTAGATGAACTCAAGCTACAAGTGGTGCTCCCAATCTTTGATGAGCTACATCAATCTTGAGCATCCCACACAAGTTCAACTACATGATCAAGTTCAACACCACCACTCAAGATATCTTATTCCATCTTAGAGAAGCTTTACCCCAAGTCATGGGTCAAAGCAACTCAACAAGATATGAATACATCAATGCGGAAACGAAAATGGTAACCCCATTTTGAGCTTAAACGACGAGTATGACCTACGATCAAGTGTTCTCACTTGACTCCTCAGTCAATATACTCTAACATAGATGACTTCGTCGCCGACCAATTCTAGATGAAGTTCTCAAGTGTTTCTCTTAATTCTTGCATTTGTCTCTTGCATGTTTGTTTCCCTTCTCTTTTCAAAAAAAACTTTATCTAGATTTTTTTCTTTTTCTTTGTTTTGTTCTGCATTCCCTGCATCAAATTCATTGCAAATCCTTCTGTTAATTCCTTGCAAATCTTTGTGAGATCTTATTTGCCTAAGTGAGTTGAGGTGAAAAATTGCCCTTCCTCTATGTTAAACTCGGTCACACCGGTCTGTCACTCTCGGTCAAACCGAACCATTTCGGTGCAACCGAAAAATACAACTCGGTGTCACCGATTTCACTGCAGAGAAGACAATTGCCACTTGTTCCTGCACTTTTGTTGCAGCTCCACTCAATGATTCTTGTCCTTTACCAGCATCACACTCTAAATGCTCCTTTGCTTTGTGACTCAAGGACCAAATCTATTTTGACTCACAATCCAGAAGATCACTTCTTGGAAATTGATGTCAAAGAGGAAGAGAGAGAGAGATCACATCAAAGCTTACTCGCTTAAAAAGGGGGAGAGTACTTCAAAGGAGGGAGAATGCTTAATCGTATCAAACGGAGAGAGAGAGAGAGAGAGAGAGAGAGAGAGACCACATATGCTTGGTATTCAAGAGGAGAGAAGTCACATGTCTTTAAGAGGGAAAAGACATGTTAGTTTGTCTTATGTTTCTGTGCTCTGATATGTTTTGCTCTGATTTTCTGTTCCCTGTATTCTCCCATTATCAAATATAAGATTCAGGGGGAGAAAAACATCTAAGGGAAGAAAATCTTGAATTCATTGCATATCTTTATCCTTGGGGACATGTCTATATCCAATAGGAGTACCTAGTACTCATTTCCTACATGTCATCATAGTCTTGGTACTCTTGTGGTTTGCCGTTTGCTATGTTTAGTAGATATATCTGTGTTATCTAACCTTGATTACTCAGATTCATCTCTTCCTAAGCCAACTTAAGACCACAAGATAAGTATATGCATATCATCCATGTGCATGATGATCTCTTGCTGATGTACATATTGTTTGCAAGGACTCATGAACATGAAGGTACAATTCCTATATCCACATCATTTGCTCTGATGCATATAGCCAAGATACATGTAATTCATTGCTTGCTCTATCATGATTATGCATTCACATGCTCTTATACTCTGCATTTACAAGATTGCATACTTGTAGGGAGAGCCTATGCATGTTACGTGTCTTTTCAAAACTTTACCTACTATTCCTTATATCTTTATCTAAAGCTTTGATGTATGTTGTCATCAATTATCAAAAATAGGTAGATTGAAAGCACAAGTGCTCCCTGGATGGTTTTGGTAATTAATATCAACATATCTCTTGTTGGACTAATGTATTTATCTAGTATATTTCAGATAAGTTCAACAGATGAAGTGGCGTGGACAAGAGGATGTGGAACCCCTTTAAAATGCTAAGGACACATATTAGCTCAACCTCAAGACTCTACTTTTTTCATTTTAGTGATCCAAGATCACATTGAGTCCATAGGAAAAGTCAACACTATTAAAAGGGGATGATGTGTTGCTTAATGGCTTACTTGCTCAAAATGCTTAGTGATATGCTCCAAAAACCATCAACCACTTTCTCATATACACATATGGGCCAGTTCTTTTGGTGGCTTCCAGAATAAG
This sequence comes from Triticum dicoccoides, assembly GCF_002162155.2. Classification (NCBI taxonomy): domain Eukaryota; kingdom Viridiplantae; phylum Streptophyta; class Magnoliopsida; order Poales; family Poaceae; genus Triticum; species Triticum dicoccoides. Next base: position 617,532,296 of record NC_041384.1, on the reverse strand, counting down.
CTGCAATAAGCTGCCCCCTACCTAGCTTATTCTAGAAGCTGAACCAAACTTATTTTTTTTAGAAGCCTAGTAGTTAAGACTTGACTAATAGGCTTTTAAAAAGAAAATTTTGGTTGGGCTTCTAGAATAAGCTGGGTAGGGGGCAACTTATTCTGGAAGCCCAAAAAAGCTAGTAAAAGAACTGGCCCTATGTCCCAACCCAAAAAGTCAAACTCGATCCTACCGATTTGATCTATCCGGCGCCACCGGGTGGAGTAAAAAATGCATTGCAAAGGTGCAAGACACCGTCTTTTACCTCTTTAATTACCCGACCCCAATGAGCTAAGTGCAGGTAGAAATTAAAGAGACCATATATAGAATATTATTGATCTTGATTACCGTGTGATGAGAGAGAAACATTTTTTTTCTACTTTAAAATGCATAAAGATAGAAATACACTTTTTTTCTTAATAAATTTTAAAATCAAACGTATACTATTCACCGGACACAGGGAGTATTAGTGAGAACATGAGCAAGCCGGCTAGTAGTATACCACCTACCTGACGGCGAAATGGATTACTCAGGCAAATCACTAGCTAACCTTTTCCTAAGCGCTCCTTTGTCTTTCCGCGAGGAATCCACGCCTCGCGGGTCGCAGGTGCTTCACTATCGATGGCGCCGTGTACTACCAATCGCTCTCTAGAAGTAATGGCCTCTGAAGTTAGCTGCGACCTTGCTCGAAATTAAACACCGTACCGGCCTCCCACCACCACCAACCAGGCTTATATAACCACTCCCTCCCCCACGCTCCACTGCCATCACCTTGACTGAGATCGGGACGAGGCAATGGCGTCTCCGAGATTCAAGCCCGTGGAGGAGTGCAGCTCCGAGGGGAGGTCGGGGCAGACGGTGGCCGCAGATTTCGACGGCACGCTGCTCCGCTCCTCCAACGCCTTCCCCTACTACCTCCTGGTGGCGCTGGAGGCCGGCAGCGTCCTCCGCGCCGTGGCGCTGCTCCTGTCGGTGCCCTTCGTGTACGTGACCTACATCTTCTTCTCCGAGTCGCTGGCCATCAGCACCCTGGTGTACATCTCCGTGGCCGGGCTCAAGGTGCGGAGCATCGAGATGGCGGCGCGGTCGGTGCTGCCCAAGTTCTACGCGCAGGACGTGCACCCGGAGAGCTGGCGGGTGTTCCGGTCCTTCGGCAAGCGGTACATCATCACGGCCAGCCCCAGGGTCATGGTGGAGCCCTTCGCCAGGGAGTTCCTCGGCGCCGACCGGGTGGTGGGCACGGAGCTGGAGGTGGGCAAGTCCGGCAAGGCCACGGGGTTCATGGTGAAGCCCGGGGTGCTCGTCGGGGAGCACAAGAAGCAGGCCGTGGTGAAGGAGCTGGGCGACGCGGTGCCCGACGTCGGCATGGGCGACAGGGCCACCGATTTCAACTTCATGTCCATATGCAAGGTTCGATTATTCCTCCAACTCTCTCTTCTCTTCCCTTATTACTTGTATAATAAAATTGTTGTTCGTAGTTTTACTTGCACCGTGAACTCATGCGGATTCCTCGATACAGTTAGTAGTAGTAGTAGTAGCCCTCTGTTTTTGTGCAGCTGCTAGCATTGCCATGAACTGCTATAAATTGCTTAGGCCTCGTCTAGACATATTTTTCTGAATGCCTTGTTCCTTTTTTCAAATAGTTGAATCTGAATATCAAAGGAAACTTGGCTACTAGTAGAAGTAAGCAGTAGCATCGTCAGCCAGTCTTGCGCCTGTCACAACGTAGGTAGGAGCAGTACACTGCCCCGTGTTGTCGAATGTTTAATCAGTCGCTGCCCGGTGCAAATTCGCTAGGGTTGGCAACCAACCAACTATGCGGCGACGACCTCAGACTGATTTGGCAAGTTGGTGGCCGGTAGGCACGAGCCGTTCGAGCGCGACGGCGACAGTCCGCTGCCACCGTCAGCAGCTCATCGGCGTCGCGATGGCGACCGGCAATTATAATCACGGCTTCCATTCCATTGCGCCTCCCGCTCCCACGGCCAGCACGGGCCACGGGAAAAGCTGCCGGTCTGGCTGGCGGAGTGAATGCGGCTGGGGGGCTCAATGAGTGAGCGACCTCCATTTACGGCGGTTTGGTGGGAATTAAGCTCTGTCCAGGGCGCATTCAAGGAGACGGATCGCGCCGCTTGCCGTTTCTGCGTGACAGTGCCGGACATGAAGGCTGGCGTGGGCGTGTCGCCCGGATCTCCTTAAGGAGGTGTTCTTAGGCTGGTCATAATGGGGAGTAATTTATATTAGTGTTATACGTATGATACTAGTCTAAATTATTATTTTTATAGTGCAAAATATCTTAGTAGTAGTGTCATAGATTGTTTCATTTATTGCTTTATAGACTCATTTTACCTCGGAAAGCGCTATATTACAGTAACATATTATGTTACTCCAAACACCCATTTCCTCATTAAATACTTGCCACATAAGTAAAATTATCTTAGGGTGTGTTAAGTTACTACTTAAGTTATCCCTACTATGGCTAGCCTTACGATTTTTTTAGTCTCAACTAAAAAGTTTCTAGTCCCTAAAAAGTCCCTTCCTGTTTATTTTTAAAGACTAAAAAGTCCCTAGTCCCTTCTAAAGATTATTGAATGACCATATTATCCTAGTATATAGAAAACAATTCTGCTATACATACGGCATTTTCACGTCGGAAACACATACCATTGATGTTGCTTGTGCTTTCATCCAATCAACCAGCTCCATCGGGAAAAGAAAAGGAATAAGAAAAGGAATGAAGCATGCTATATCGTGTTGACACATCACATCATATGTACGAAGATCGTGTGCAAAGCAATTCTGTATATAAAAATATCAATCAAACAACACCATAGGGTGGCGGGTCAATGGGTGTATGGAGGAACATTGTTGGAAAAGTCCAAAAAGACTCTCCTTGAAAGTCTTCTTCATTTAATCCCAAATGCCTATTTTAGTCTCTAAAAAGTCTTTCCCATTTGATAAAAAAGTCTCTAAAAAGAATTTTTTCTAGTAATCCCTACACAAAAAAATCCCTGCAAACTAACACCCCTAAATAATCTGCTTCGTTTCTTTTTAATGGCTTCTTGCTACCGTCCTGACCGGGTCCGCAGAGACATAAATTTCTTCTGGGACCTTGCTGCTGGCAGAGTCCAGACGTCCAGTGCTGAGAGAGAGAGAGAGAATAACTAATTTCTCTCTTGGTGGGGGTGGCTAGGCTGGCCACGTATTTATGGCGCCAGATTTGGAGTTAATTTGCACATCTGTTCTGGTACGAGCAGGCCTAGTACTGTATTTTGGCCTCGCTGCCTCACAGCTCACCGCTGCCTGTGATCTTCATTACTTCAAAGTAGCACTTCCTCCGTTTGAAAATACTTGTCTTATAAATGAATAAAATAGATGTATCTATAACTAAAATAAATCTAGATACAACCATTTTAAAAACAAGTATTTTCGGACAAAGGGAGTATAGTTCAATTGGATCTTAATTCATGCTTATTACTTCCTCCTTTCCTAAATATAAGTTTTTTTAGAGATTCCATTATAAAGACTACATTCGCATGTATATAGATTTTTTTAAAGTATAGGCTCACTCATTTTGCTTAATATGTAGTCTATAGTGAGTACTACTGAAGTTTTTTTAGCGAGTACTAGAAATAAAATTTACTTGCTCTTCCCTAAGAAACTCTTACTACCTCCGTCCTAAAATAAGTATGTGGTTTTGTTCAGATTTAAACTATTTAAGTACTCCTCGTCCTATAATGTAAAATGTTTTTTAACATTAATGTAATGTCAAAAAAGTCTTACATTATGAGACGGAGGGAGTAGAGCTTATTCTGAAATTGCACTAAGCTAGCAGTACTGAATCGAAAGCACAGCGATTCAAACCTACTATAATTCATTATGGTAAAGTACGACTGTACTGAGGTGGCACACATGGCGAAATTGATTGAGTATCCTGATCAAAATAAACAGTACACAGTACTTGCACTCTTTTGAAATTTTTGCACTTGGGATGCACGCTTAGAATGGCTAAACGAGCACCATGCGAGTATTCAGTCCAAGATAGAGTAGTTCAATTGGCCTTAATCGTTGGCTGCTTAATTAATTTACGGCGCTTTTCACTAGGGAGATGACTTGCACTCAAATTGCACTAAGCAGTACCGATTCAATAGCTAGCACAAGTGCACAACGATTTCAAATGTAATTCATTTGAGCAAGTACTTGTACAATTGTACCAAGATAATGGTACTTGGCCAAATTAATTGGGTATGCGGATCAAAATAAACAGTACACCCGTACTGAGATGCTGCACATGACAAAATTAATTGGGCATGCTGATCAAGATAAACAGTATACACAGTGCCGGACGCTGAGCACTCACTGTGGCTGTGCATGCAGGAAGCCTACCTTGTCACGTCGAGGAAGTACAGCCCGGTGCCCAAGAACCAGCTGCTGACGCCCCTCATCCTCCACGACGGCCGCCTCGTGCAGCGCCCGACGCCGCTGGTGGCGCTCGTCACCTTCCTCTGGATGCCGTTCGGCTTCGCCCTCGCCCTCCTCCGCGTGTACATCAACCTGCCCCTCCCGGAGCGCATCGTCTTCTACATCTACCACATGATGGGCATCCGGCTCATCGTGAAGGGGACCCCGCCGCCGCCGCCCAAGAAGGGGAGCCCGGGCGTGCTCTTCGTGTGCAACCACCGCACCGTGCTGGACCCCATCGAGGTCGCCGTCGCGCTCGGCCGCAAGGTGAGCTGCGTGACCTACAGCATCTCCAAGTTCTCGGAGCTCATCTCGCCGATCAAGGCGGTGGCGCTGACGCGGGAGCGCGACAAGGACGCCGAGAACATCCGGCGGCTGCTGGAGGAGGGCGACCTGGTGATCTGCCCCGAGGGCACCACCTGCCGGGAGCCCTACCTGCTGCGCTTCAGCGCGCTCTTCGCCGAGCTCACGGACCGCATCGTGCCGGTGGCGATCAACACCAGGGAGCACATGTTCCACGGCTCCACCGTGCGCGGGTTCAAGCTCATGGACCCCTACTTCTTCTTCATGAACCCGCGGCCGGTCTACGAGGTCACCTTCCTCAACATGCTGCCCAAGGAGCTCACCTGCGGCGGGGGCAAGTCGCCCATCGAGGTCGCCAACTACATCCAGAAGACGCTCAGCGACCAGCTCGGCTTCGAGTGCACCACCATCACCCGCAAGGAGAAGTACGGCATACTGGCCGGCACCGACGGGCGCGTCCCGTCCAAGAACAAGGACAAGGAGAAGAACTAGCGGATCTCTCGGGCTGGACTGCCTCGCGTCGCGCCGGCTACAGTGGTTGATCGTGGTTGTTGTTGTTTACAGTTTACTATGATTAATTGTTTGTTATTTGTCAGATCACTCACCGTTTCCAGGAAACTAAAAGGACCGTGTCGTCGTGTATTAGCTTGAGGTCACAATTGTCTTGTACCAATAATTGTTTCTTCGCCAAAAGGATGAGTAATTATATGGACGATTTTCAGAATCTTGTCTGCACAAATGAATGATTATATTTTTTTGAAAGGTCGCCGGGGCCAAACAGCCCACGTGAACATTTCATCTAGCGAAATGGCAAAAACATCATTTTTACACGGGGGTGCATGCCACGGGACTCGCGCAATGCTTGTGTCTTCAGCAATGAGACGCATCACGCGGATGTAACAGTTTGGAACATTGTTAGTGATTTCACTCTTTGACCGAAAATCCGTCCCTGCATCCGAGCTCACCTGAACCTGTATCGACTAAAAAAATCAAAACAAATATTAGAAAAATCCCCCAAAAAATTGTGAGGTGCACTTCAATTTTCATATCATCTGGACATCTGAGGAGTTCTCAGCAAAAAAGATAAATTGAGGGTCTATAAAAATGTTTACTGTTCATGTATTATTTTAGCCTGATTTGTCTATTTTGCTGAGAGCTGCTAAAATGTCCAAATGACTTGAAATTTGAAGCGGGTCTCACGCATCAAATTGTCTGCCGCACAATTTTTTTGATTTTTTTTATTTTCTTTGAATTGTGTACGGTTTTTTTCATCCGGGTGCATATGCCTCTTTGGCTTGTGTCTTCCGCGATGAGACGCATCACGCAGATGTAACAATTTGGAACATTGTTAGTGTATTCACTCTTTGGTGTTACCGTTGTAAAACTCCTTCACTAAAGGTGGCTGCCATGTCTTGGCGTCGATACCTTGCCTCGCGCACTATTGCTTTTCTATAAACTTTCGTAAATGGCCTTTGAGAAATAATTCTGGTGCCCCCCAAAAAAATTGTGAGGTGCACTTCAATTTTCATATCATCTGGACATCTGAGGAGTTCTCAGCAAAAAAGATAAATTGAGGGTCTATAAAAATATTTACTGTTCATGTACTATTTTAGCCTGATTTGTCTATTTTGCTGAGAGCTGCTAAAATGTTCAAATGACTTGAAATTTGAAGCGGGTCTCACGCATCAAATTGTCTGCCGCACAATTTTTTTGATTTTTTTTATTTTCTTTGAATTGTTTACGGTTTTTTTCATCCGGGTGCATATGCCTCTTTGGCTTGTGTCTTCCGCGATGAGACGCATCACGCAGATGTAACAATTTGGAACATTGTTAGTGTATTCACTCTTTGGTGTTACCGTTGTAAAACTCCTTCACTAAAGGTGGCTGCCATGTCTTGGCGTCGATACCTTGCCTCGCGCACTATTGTTTTTCTATAAACTTTCGTAAATGGCCTTTGAGAAA
>NC_041384.1:617523755-617524592 GCF_002162155.2 Triticum dicoccoides | reverse complement strand
GGTCGTGCGGCGCGTTGGTCGTGCGGCGTGTGACACGGCGCCTCCGGTGCAAGGGAACCTTCGGCTCGTTTAATTTTCATAAAAATCTTGAAGGGGGGCATAGGTCGAAGTGTGTGTTGGTCGTGCGGCGCGTTGGTCGTGCGGCGTGTGACACGGCGCCTCCGGCGCGAGGGAACCTCCGGCTCGCCTTCGGCTCGTTTAATTTTCATAAACATCTTGAAGGGGGGCATAGGTCGAAGTGTGTGTAGGTCGAAGTGTGGCACGGCGCCTCCGGCGCAAGGGAACCTGCTTGTTTAATTTTTATATAGCAGGTTGTGTTGAAGGCACGGGTTTGAATCATGTGTTTGAAGCATGTGCTGAAGTTTGTGCTGAACGTTGTGCTGAAGGCACGGGTTTGAAGTAATTGCAGTCACGTCTGTTTACGAGCTAGGTTTGTGCGTGCATTCACATGTGTGTATACTACGAAGGCATTGGTATGTTGCCTGCGGAGGCATGGGTTTGAAGCATGTGAAGTCATGTGTGTGTAAGAGCTAGCTACGGTTGAGGCGTTCTTGGTATGTTTGTGTGTGGATATTGCCCGGAGGCATGGTGACCAGGGTTTGGTGGCACAAAGGCCATTTCATCTCTGGAGCCACGGGAGGGTGGTCTCCAGAGTCACACGTAAGGCTATGAGTGTGTGTGTATATTGCCCGGAGGCATGGTGACCCAGGGTTTGGTGGCACAAAGGCCATTTCATCTCTGGAGCCATTGGAGGGTGGTCTCCAGCTCTGGAGGCACGGGAGGGTGATTTTCAGAGTCATGCGTAATGGTATGTGTGTGTCTGTGTGGATATTGCCC
>NC_041384.1:617392341-617523392 GCF_002162155.2 Triticum dicoccoides | reverse complement strand
CCCGGAGGCATGGTGACCCAAGGTTTGGTGGCACAAAGGCATTGTCTTCTCTAGAGCCACGGGAGGGTGGTCTCCAGCTCTGGAGGTACTGGAGGGTGGTTTTCAGAGTCACGCGTAATGGTATGTGTGTGTGTGGACATTACCCGGGTGCATGGTGATCCGGAGTTTGGTGGCACAAAGGCCTTGTCACCTCTGGATGCACGGGAGGGTGGTCCCCAGAGTCATGCGTAATGGTTCGTTTTGGGAGTCAGTGTTGTCGTATAAATAAGAAGAGACATTGTTGTTTATAGTTTACTGGCATTCTCTGGTGATGTAAGAGGCATTGTTGTCGAAATACTTCTCTTTTCAACATGAACACGCAATTTCTAACTACATTACATAGAAATGTGAGTTATTGACAATTTTTTTGTCACGTCTAGATAGAATTAGCCTCACGGGCTAAATCAAAAGGTTTTAGTCTTCATTTTTGCTCAAGATCTTGCTAATCTCGTCATCCATTTCACTAGCTTTGACTTGATTCATCTCGCTACTTAAGAGAATGTACATTGCCTCTGCCCTCCAATCTTCGACCTCATCTTGTGAAATTTTGCCAAGAAGAGAAGTATATTATTAGAGTTTGTGCATATAAGTTGTTTATAAGTGAATCTATATAAACTTACTGTCAAATCTTCTAGGTCTTGGACAAACTTTTCACCATTGTAGATGAATGCAAGTTTTAAAACAGCAAATGTTGATTCTCCCTTTTCTACCACTGGAACATCTTGTACGGTATGAATCTGCCATCTTGTACGCATGGGAGGCATTGTTTGTCCTAGTATGGTGTTGAAGACTTCTTTAAACCTAGGTACCTGGGAATATTGCATTTTGTAATTAATTGTTTTTATATTGCAACTTGTAAAACTGAAAAAAATTGTTATGTATAAATGCTTACGATTGCCAACTTATGAACATGATATTCCTCAAATTGTCTTTCTCTTTCTTCTGCAGCATCTTCATTTTCCTGAAGAACTCGATTTGCTTCATTTTCCTCCAATTCATCTACGTCTATATTTTCTTTCTCAAATTCCTCTGGAGTCGTTTCTCGAGGATCAATAATGTGAACTCTGTTTTTGTATTTGTCCAGCACATATAGTACATATCGGTCATGCTTCTCCATTGGAATGAATATCTGCATACAAAATACTTATTGCTTAGATGACAGTTTAATATAAAGTAATTTAATAGAATGCATATTTTGAGATTTTGTCAGGGAGGAAAGGGTTGTTACCATGTTTGCTCTTGAGAGCTTTTTCTGTTGATTTGTCTTGAGATATATGGGAACCAGCTGATTCTTTCTTTTTAGCAATTCAGTCTTAAATTTTTTAATACTAGTTTTGTGATGCTTTAAATCCAATATATGCTGCAAACAATAATTACGCTGAAAAAAACTGTTAGAAAAAAAGCTGTGTAACAATATAAAAAGAGTAGTTGTTGCAATATAGACAAGATTTTGCTTTTTAAAATTTTACCCCTGCAAAGTTTGGGCCTAATATTACTCTGTCACTCTGTTTTGAATCTTGTCTGCTTTCCCAGATTTCTGCTATGTCATCGAGGACCCTCTTTTCCATATGATGTGGTATGTTCGTTTGTGCTGGTCTTGGACCAAATACTACCTTCAGTTGGGCTCCAGTTAGTTGCGTGCTTTCACTGTCCCTGCGGATGCGTCTAAATATAGTTTTGCTGCGACAAGGAGATTAAATAATTTTGGAGGTCACGGTCAGTGAGAAACATATTTTTACATTATTTTTGGCCTCTGTGCAACTATTTTGAGGTGCAATAGAAAACAACTCACTTTTTGTATTCCTCCTGCCAGCTGTCGCTCATGACTAGATGGAAGAGGTTGGACGCCTCCGTTGTGTGTTGGAAGCAATGAGAATGTTTTGGGTATAGTCTGGTGCTTTGTCTTTTGTCCCTTTTAGTTTCATCTGTTTCTGTCACCGGAAGCAGGTATGTGATATGTAAGCTCTACTGATACGAAAGACATTGGTGAACCGTGGGATGGGTTGGTTATTACGAAAAAAAGATAAGTAGAAATTATTTTCTTACCTTTGTTGGTGGAAAAGAACTTTGACTTTTCTGGTTTGAATTTTTTGATTCTTCCAGGTAGTTCCTCGCACTTTACTTGGTTTGTTTCACCAAATATGGTTGTAAAAAGGAACTCTGGTTTCCACTCAGCATCAATGTTACTTTGCTGCATGGAGGTCATTGGGTATTCTTTTATTTGTTCTTTCATGAGATAATTGAAGTATTCAAGTAGTGTTGCTTGTAAAAATTAAAATTGATGCTCTCGAACTATTCACTTACATCGAAATCCTCCTCTTCTTTTATGAGATCAATGCCATGCCAGTATTTTGCAAATTGAACCATGAAGTGTCCGCATTGGGTACCCTGCTGTTTTGGCACGTAAACTCTGTTGGGTGTTTCTGCTATCCTCGACCAGTTCGGTTCGCCGTTGGCTCGTAGCTCCGCTTCGACGTAATGCTTCTTCATGAGTGCGTGCATCCTTTTAATCTGTGATTACGGTTTGGTGTTATTGTTGGGTTTTGGCATTAAACAAGGGAATGTAGGAACTGTAAAACCAATTAGAAAACAAGGTTGAATTGACGTACCAGTTCTGGGTGATCCTTATGGTGTGTTTCCATGTTTTTTTCCGCCTCCGACTCTGTAATTCAGTGAGTCAAGTATGTCGATGGAGCTCGTGTACTTGTTGAGCACGTACAGTGTGTAGTGTTTATTTGTGTTGTGAGGTATCATAATCTACGGTGTTTGGAGTCAGAGTGAGTTAAAGTTCATTCTTGTCAGGAGAATTAAATGACATGTAAATGTGCAATCTGTAGGAAAAATGAATTATGTCTGTATATTTCTATTAACTTACCAGCTTTTTCTTTAAAAGTTCCTTCCCTGTTACAAGGGGTGCAAACTGTTTCAATGCTTCGTCCACATTGAATTCTGCTAGTCCTCCTTCTTCTCCAATTTTAACACCGAGCACGATCTGCGACCAAATTTTTTTCTAGTTTTTAGCACAATCTTTTGTAATCACTGAAATGATGCAATTGTTTTTGTCAAATTGGACTTTATACGTTTGCAAATTCTACGGGAAGTATTGCTTTATCAGTTGTGTTGTATTGTTGCTGCAGTGTCCATTCTTCGAATAATGCGTTTGCTATGGATCCCTCCATCTGCCTTGATCTCCTTTCCGTAGCTGTTCCATCATTTGTTTTCCTGTAATCCAATCGGGTCGCTTCGAGCTAATATATAGGTTTAGACTGCAAGCATAAAAAGTTTATACATTGATTAGGTTGGTTTAAAAAGGGGCAACATTTCTTTGTTTTTTTGTTGTGACAAGAGAAAGTACTTACTCTCCGCATTCGTCTTGTCCTTCTTTGCTGAATAGGTATTCATGAAGTGCTCTGGCTTTGTCCATAAATTTGAAATCTCCTGGGACAAAAGTAGGAATTTTCCCATGCAGCCTTGTTGAAGGCTTTACCGGTCTCTTCTTGATCGAGATTTTCTTGTCTGAACTGTTCTCAGATGATTGAGGCATTCAATGCTCTCCTGATTCTTGCTGTAAGATTGTCAGATACGGCGTGGGATTTTCGTCGAATTCATAGCTTTCATATTGATTCATCCATGTTTTGATTACATCGAATTCAATGCCCATCTTTACATGCTCGTTGTATACCTCTAGTTGGAGCGGGTTAAGGCTTGAAAGAAATTCAGCAACTTCGTCCTGCTTTTCCATTGTTTTGGGTTTTAGGAAATCTAGAGAGATGGTGCTGTAGATGCCTTGCTGATTGCTTGTCGAGCCTATTTCTTCTTGAAGAAGAACAGGTTGTTTCTTCTGCTCGGAAACCTGTTCTTGTGTATGTGGTGCGTTGTTGCTTGTGTGATCCTCTTTTAAATCAGTGCCTATTTTTTCAAGTTGATCTGTGCTCGGGGTATTGCTGTTGATATTTTGCTCGTCTGTTTGCTCTTCAGAGTGGTGTGGTATCTTGTCGTCTGGTGGTGGTTGATCTGGTTCTATTGGTGGATCCTTTTCTTCGTGGTCTGTGCAAGATTCTTGGGCGACGGCGTGTTTGCTGACATCCATAACCTCTTTGTGTTTACTGGATATATCGATAACTTCATGTTCTTTTGGCTTGGGATTTGGCGGAAACTCTTCTAGTACGCAACATTCTGTCTGCTGCATTTCTTTGTCTCCCATATGAACTTCATACTTCAGCATATCTGTTAGAATAAAAAAATTAAAAAAAGAATATTACTTCTTCTAGTGTGACCAAATTGTAAGGATTAGTTTCTGAAAAGACTAACCTGTTGTACACCTGATTAATGACAGTTTGGTATTCCCTCTGTGTTGACTGATTAGTTGATATAGAATTTTTTTCCTCAACTCTGGTACTTGTTCTGGCTCTAAGTTTGCTGCTGTTCCATCATTGGAGTAGTGCTTCAGGTTCATGTACATATAGAATGCGCAGTCCATTCTGCATGTAGAGGAATGGTACTAGTAAGATTGTTGCATTCAAGAAATGGAAAGAAGAGAAGTGTTGGAGCAATGGTAGTGGTAATTGTTGCATCAAAAACACGAAAGAACAGCTTCATTTCAGTAATTGCAGTATTGAATCTTTCGTTCAAAAAAAGAAAGAAGTGAAATGTTGCAAGTGCTTACGTGTCTTCTCCTTGAAGTGGCACCTGCAGTTTGACCCTCTTGAAATGGTCGATGCTTTTTTGTGAAAGCTGTAGCTCTGTGCTTGGGTGCTTCCATATTTTCATTAACTTGCTTGTTACATTGTTGAAGAATTCTATTGTGCCTGGATATGCAGTTGAAGAGTCAAGGAGTTCAAAGCGCTGTTTTTGCATGTTAACTGTAGTGGTGAAGTAATGACTTGTATTTTCGTCTTGCTTAAATCCGCACAACGAACATGGTAGAAGAAACTGCAAAACAAAAAAATAAAAATAAAATATTTGGAAATCTTCTTATATTTAGAAACATAAAATAAAAAGATAACCTTTCATAACATATATGCAAGCTGATATGCTTACCATGTTATAATCTTGCAGTTTTTCTTCTTGTTGTATGTTGAAAAATGATGTAAGCCTGGCAGGTAGTAATTTTTTCTCTAATGTGTTCTTGATCATTATTTCTGTAGCACATTGGATCTTCGTCGTCGGCTTCCTTTATCGAGTGCTGCTTGTTTTGTCACGGGTAGACAAAGGGAATTTGTAAGTTCAGTTATAAAGTCATATATATTGTTTTAAACGTGATTCTTTTGCCATGATCTTTACTTACAGTGTTGCTTAACGACAGAATCTTTCTCCCTGTGCCATTTAGTTATTTTCTCAAGATTGTTAGCATGGGCTCGATTGCTTCGGTGCATACTGAATTACTGACCTTGAAACTTTCGGCGACATGGCCTAGATTGACATCAAACTTGTTCGTTGTAATGAAAAGCTCATCCCTGCAAAGTATATTTATAAAAATGTTTTAGTTTACACATGATACAGTCAAAATGATCGTGTGTAATAATGTGTTTTGTGTTAGTTTCATGAACTTACATTTCTCTCTGTGTCCACGGCTTGCATACAGCGTTGTACAGGTCTTCGATGGCTTTGTTGACGAAATCACTATCTTTGTCCCCTTTCTCCACTGTGCCTGCGATGATTTTGAATTTAATATAAATAGCTCCAAGTCACAAGATGACAAGATAGCAATTAAGTTTATATTGTCTTGCCTGCTTCGATGCTAGAAGATATGTGCTGTCCAGTGTTGTTTTTTTCTTGTTCTCCTTCTGCTTGTTGCGGCATATTTTGTTCTTCTTTTTCCATTGTACCCTTTTGTTCAGTTTTTTCTGCATCTTCATATGAGTCGTCTGTGTCTTTCTTAGTATCATGTTTTTCCTTGTCAACCGTCGTGTCTTGCTGTTGGTCTTTTCCTTCTTGTTTTTTAGTCTCGACCTGGTTGGCACTGACCTCTCTGCTAGGGGAATTGGCATCGTTTGACGGTGTAGGGTTTTCTTTGATGGTTTCTTTTTCTTTCTCTGGAACAATGTGTGTGTCTGCTTCATTGCTTGTATGTCCGTGGTCGCCTTCTTCGTGTTTCTGCGTTATCATTGAAAAAGCATTGAAATTTTTTAACTTGCTACTTTATTTCAATTATAGCAGATGCTATGGGAAAACATCGAATTGTTTGGTGCCTTGTTTGAGCTTTTTTGATTGTGATTAAGTCATGTAATGTTGTGGAAATATTTTTGTGCAACTTCACCTATTGAGCTGTCGTTGGTGATGCTGACTGTTCCACCCGTTCTTCGTCGAGTGTAGTTTCTTGGGTATCCTCCTGTTCTTTGTTTTGGTGTTCATCGTCACTGTCATGTTTTTTGTCTTGCAGCTGTTCAGTCATAAAGGTTGCTAAGTTTGAGTGCATTTTAGTTCTCATGGAACTACTTTATATTTTCGTAGAATCAGCTTATGTAACTTTACCTCCTCAATCGTTGCTGCTGAATGTTGTGCTTGTTCTTCGTTGAGTGGAGGTCTTTGGGCATCTTCTTCTTCTTCTTTCTTTTGTAGTTCATCGCTGGTGCCTTCGTTTTTTTCTTGTAGCTTTTGAAACACAGAGGTGGCTAAGTGGCAGTGCATTTGAGGTTTCACATAGCTATTTTATACTTTCATAGGACCAACGTTTGTAACTTTAACTTTTCAGTCGTTGCTGCTGCTGCCGTCTCTGCTATGTGTTTTTCGGTGAGTGAATATTTTTGGGCTTGGTCTTCTGTTACGTTGATGGCTACCTTTTGAAGAACATATTGCCCTTCTTCAGTGTCCTCCTTTTGCTCATTGGTCTCCTCTCTCTGCTATGCAGGAAAGTAGTGAAATGTCAAATGCGTGTTTTTCAACTATAAGTTCATGAAGAGGTGTTATGTGTTTTCACCTCTGTATTTGTTGTTGTTACTGCTGATTCTTTGTTCAGTGGTGGTTTTGGGTCCTTTTCTTGCTCTTTATTTTGCTGTTCATCGTCAATGACCTTGTTTTTTTCTTGCAGCTGTTCAAACATAGAGGCAGCAAAGTGAGAGTCCATTGAAGTGAGTAAAAATGTGTTAGGTTGAAGTTTATTTTATTCTGCACGCAGCAGTTTTATAATTTCATAGTTGCAGGTTTCGTAAGTTTAACTTTTCAGTCATTGACGCTGCCGCTGTCTCTTGTAGCTGTTGTTCGGTCAGTGATTTTTTTGTGGCTTGGTCTTCAGTGGCATTATTGTCTATCGTTTGAAGACCATGTTTGAGTTCTTCATTGGGCTCCCCTGGTTGTGTTTGAGGGTCTTGATTGTTGATGGTTTCTTGAGCTTCTTGTGTCTGCACAATCACAATTTTTTTTAAGAAATGGGTGCATTTCTGACTATTTCAGTTACAATTTTTTATAAGACCTCTATCTTTGGAGTTTCAGGACTGTCTACTCCTTGTATTACGGCTTCTCCTTGTCTCGTGTTGTCCTCTAGTTTTTCCTGTTGAATGTCTATGGCAGTGCTTTTGCTTGCTTCCTCTTCCCGTTTAATAAAAATTGAAATTATAGATTGAACTTCATTTGTGTTTGAGCTTTGTAACCTCACCTCTTCAACCTCTTCAGATGTTGTTGTTTGAAGTTGTTGTTCTTCGAGATCAGCGTACTCGTTTGTTTCCTGCATTTGTTCAAACAAAATGGTGAGACATCCCTTATAATATTTGTGTTGATGTGGCGGGGTGTATTAGGTAGTTGAGGCATCATAAAAATATTTTGAAAAGTGGTTGTTGTTGTTTAATTTTTACCTCTGTGTTGATGACTGGGTTATTTGTGCATGCATCTACTGTTTCTTTATCAGGTATAACAGTCTCTTGTTTCTCATCTACTGGGATGTCTTGTGGTTTCTCCTTTGTACTCGTGATGGTGATCTGCAATGTTGTGGTGCTGGAAATCTCTTGTACACAAGGTTCCTGTTGTGTGCCCCCTTTGTCTGTTTGAGGTTCACTATGGGGTTCAATTTCATCACGGGTTGTCTCTTGGTCTTGCAGTGTTTGGGATACCTGGAGATCAAACAATATGAGTTTGCGGTTCACTTTCTTTCCTGCCATTTATGAGTTTTTGGTGTTGGTAATAGTGGGGTATGGAAGTTTACCTCCTCTTTGTTGTTTTTTTCTTCTTTGTCGTTTGTTATGCTAACGGTTGATTGTGGGTTAGGCTCTTGCATTTGTTTGGCTGGGCTTCTGACTTGATTGTTCTTCAGCTGAGCCTAAATTTTGTTGGAGGTTTGTCAGTTCACTTATAACTCTATCCGGTTTTGAAAGGAAAAATGGATGTTCATACTGACCTCTTCACAGGTTCTGACGTCAATCGTATCTTGTTCTTGTGTTGGGGTAGTTGTTGTTCTAGCATTATCTGCTGTGAGTTTGCTTTGTTTGTTGTGTTCATTCGTGTTTTTGGGGTTGTTGACACCATCCTGCCGTTGGAGTTCATCTTGTCCTAGCGTGCTATTGGTACGTTCCTGAAAGCATTGAGGCAGTTCTTTTCAGTTTAGGTATGAAAACAGGGGTTTGCTTTAGTGTGTGCATGGCACCATGCATTAGTATTTACTTACCTATTTTTGCCGCTTTATCTTGTTCTTGTCAATGCCTATGTCCCTTGATTTTGCTCTTCTCTTCCTCTCTTCGTCTTTTTTTCTCTTTTCTCTTGGTTCTGTTGTGGCTACGATTTCATTCGTGCGGTTGGCATCGGCTAGTCTACTTGAGGTTGCTGGATCTGCTTGCTCTAGTGTCTGCAGGGTCGCGTTGTCTGTGAGGTACCTTATGCAAACTATGTCCTGAAACTGTCTGAGTTGTTCCAATGAATCCATCAGGGCAATTGTTTGTTGCCCGACTAGGTTCTTGTTCTTTTCATCCAGTATTTTTTTCCTTTTCGTTGCATTGGTTTTCAGCCCTGGTGGTTACTGAGGGTATCTGATCTCCTTCATGGAGTACTTTTTGCAACAATTTGTTTATCCTTTGGAATTTTTCTTCTGCTCCTGTGCTGATGCTTTTGTTTGGTTCCCTGCTTCCACTGGTGCCGACACGTGGTTCCCGCCGGCGTTTGGGTGGAGGTGGTAGCAGTTTGGTCGTGTTCTAGTGTTACTGTTGTTTGCGATGTTCTCCTGCTATCTGCCGAATTGAAGACGAAGTTGATGCTGTGTTGGCATAGAAGATCCTCTCTGCTGTTCCTTTCCATGTCTGCATCGTTTTGGTGGAATGTAGTTAATTAGAATGGAAACCGTTTTGAAACAGGGAAGGACTGATTTATGTAGAATATAGCTATACCTGTATTTTGCCAAATTCATAGTCATCTGGTCATGCTTTTCCGTTCCTTTTCATGTCTGCTCTAGCTATTTTCTCTAGGTCACTCTCTTTGAGATGGTTTGCTCGTGGTAATGAGGTCTTGTCCATTGTCTTTGCAATCTTCCGCATTTCTTTTGTGTCGGTTGGCAGCAGCAGGGAGTCAAGGTACATGATTACTGGCCTCTGTGACAAACCATTGACATGCTTTTTGTTCTTTTCTTCCTGAGGCAAATCTCTGTGTTTCTGCCATGTCTTGGCTCCTTCCTTAATACATTCGATGATTACCTCACAGAAATCCATCTTTTCCATCTCTGGATAGTCCATGTCCTCAACCATTATAGCTTGTCGGGCGAAGATAGCGGCGCTTGACCCGCAGACAACGTTGTGGAAAAAAATAAAGAAAAATATTTTAACTGATTTCCTGTTTGACTGTTCGTCATCTAGTTCCACCAATTTATTTAGCTCCGTGAACAGTTCTTTTTGCCTGAAATCTGTATGTTTGAAGCCAAGGTCTGACATTAGTTTTTTCATTGAAATTGGGTTCTTCGCTGGCCTTGGTGCTGACTTTTCTGTGTCGTTTGGGTAACCAAACACTTTGTGTATAGCTTCCTTGGTAATCTTGAGTTTCTTGTCTTCAGTACCATCACCGAAGGTTATTGTCATGCTTTCTATGTCCAGGTTGTCATAGATGTGTGCTGCAAGTGGTCTGCAGATGGAGCCCGTTATTTTGAAGTTCTCTATGCTGCCAAATCCTGCCGTCCTAATATCTTCCTTGTGACGGTCTTTAAGTAAATTCCATGCTTTCTTGACATGAGCGAATGCTGCCCCTGCCTTGATTTGGCATTTCTCTTCGTCTGTTTCTTGCTGTTCTTCGTCAACTGTTGGTGCTGCTAATTCTTTTCCGCTTGTCTTTGTTCTTTTTCTGTCCTTTTGTCCTGATTTGTTCTGTTTCAGAAGAGAAAATGAAAGGTTTTCGTTAGAAAGGAACCTTAGATCCTGAGTCCTTAATAGTGGTATTCAAAATTAGTACATAAGTGTGTTTTTACATCATCGTCATGTTCTGCGTCGGTGTCATGCTTGTCGGCATCATCGCCGTCTATAGGAATGAAATCTGCTTCATGTTCCCTGTCATCGTCGTCATCATTGGTATCTGAACCTTTCATGTTGGTATCGTCTTGTTATTTTTCTACCCTTCGTCGTTTGTTTTTCTTCTTGCGTTCAACTTGTTTCTTCATGGCGGTTGGTGCTATTGGCGGGAGTACCATTAGAGGTAATGGCTGATTCTGAAAGGTACTAGTGTCGATGTTGGTTTCAGCATTGTCGTTTTGCTTTTGCCTTTTTGCTCCAGGAGTAAAAGCAGTGCTTGTATCTGATTTCCTCTTTTTTTGCACGTTGCTGGATGTTTATTCTTGTTGAGCCTGGTGTAATTTATCATTTCTTCTGCAGGTGGTTTGTTCCTCATGTTTTGTTCTGTGTCCTTTTTCTGATGAATGAGGAGTCATGCTGCCTGTTTCTGCGCTGTGAATATCACCATCTTCGTGTCCTGTATAATGACCAGGTAACAAAAAATGATGTTCTTTTTGTCTGAAAATAGTTGATACACATTTAAAATATATGTCTTTCATGATTATGCATAAGAAATGTGAAACTCACAAAGGGGATTTTTAGTTTTATTTTCTTGGGTTAAGATAGGTTATTACTATTGTTACCGATTGAGCTAATCAGGGGATGGAAGAAAATATTAATTAAGGTTATGAGTGCAGCTGGGGTAGTGAAGTTAGGGTGAAGCATTTTCTGAGACAAAAATGCACTCTGCAGGTGATATTTCATAATTGGAGGAATATCATCAATGATAGTTAAAGATTTATTGGGTAAGTTAAACTATTTTTGAATTAAAAATAAGATAGTGTGCGAACATTTTTTATGTTTTCTATAAAGTTATATATAAAAAGTGGCAGGTAGTTTTATTTGTAGACATAGTTAAGTTATTGTTGTCAAGGATAGCAGTTAAGTTATTAATAACTCTCAATATAGTTTTTTGTAGATGGACAGTGGAGACTTTTTGCTCAAACCTTTGACAGGAGCTTGCTGATTTGCATGCTCTTCAGCAGGGTCTTCGTCAATATTTTGCCTCGTTTCAGATTCTTCGTGTGGATTTGTCATTGCTGCATAAAAAATGGGCAGATGTTAGAAGCAGAGTTGAGTGTCACAGGAAAAAAACCTGCGCGGTGTGAAAACAATTTTGCATGGATAGAGAGGCACGGGTTGTTTTACCATTGAAGCACAGGGTACATCTATTCTTTGTTCACGGTATTTCACAGTAGAGGCACTTAATTTGAAAAATGGTTACATTGACCGGACAAGGGATGTAGAAAATCTCGTACGGTTATCAGTTTAGGCCTCTCAGGATGCTTGCGGGGTTTGCATCTATGGACGTATTCTAGTTACTGATGTTTCAGTTTTTTTACTTTTGAGCACAAATCGTATGGCGAAAATCGCAGGGCGGAGAGCAGTAGCATTTCTATTAAATCTCGTCTCTGCGCTAGTTCAATTTGATAGGCAAATTCATTTAGGTTATTAGAAAACTCCTTGGTAGCGGTGGCTAGGGTTGCTGTTCCTGGAAGTTAAAAAATCACTATGATATACCCAGTGGAATGGAGTGGGATAGAATGATAATTACCTTCAGTTGCTTGTGCTGTGTTCTTCGCTTTCATCCGCTTATTGTGTCGTTGCTTCTTTTTTGTTGTGATTTCCGCCGCCGCTGTTGAAGTCCTCGCCGTCGGTCGCTGCAGGCGGCGGGGTTATTGGTGTTGTCGCGGGCAGAGTGTGGCTATTTGTTTGTCGGATTTGAGTGTGGTTGGCGAACATGGTGGCGGTTGTCCGGTGTCGCGAACTTGATTTCGAGTTTGTGTTTGTGTGCGGAAGGAAGGAGGAGAGCGTGCGGGAGTGATGAAGGTTTCGAGATTTACTTCACGGAAGGGGAAGCAAGGTAATAGAAGAGGGAGGGAGAGATGGAAACCATCGAACCTTCTCTAATCTTCAGCCGTCAGTTTGGGCATCAAGATTCGTTATGCTTGGCTTGGTTTTTTTTGTGCTACAGTATTTTTTTAGTGTTGAGACTGTTAGTTCTGAAGTGGAGCCTCTCTACAGGCATTTGGATGCAGGCACACGAGGCACATAAGTGCAGGTTCTACAGGCACATGGATGCAGGCACAGGAGGCACGGAAGTGTGGGTTCTACAGGCACTTCCAGAGGGAAGCACATGAGACATGGAAGTGTGGGTTCTACAGGCAGTTAGATTACCACGGGTCAGGCCGGTGTCGTATGAGGCACGTTGATGTAAGCAGCGGAGGCACAGAAATGCAACTAATACAGGCACGGACAAGCTACTTCTTGAGGCACGGGTACCAACCCTGTGGATGTAGTACAAGAGTGCGGTGGCAGAGGCATGTGTTAGAATGCTCGGTTAAAGAGGCATGGTTGTGAAGTCTTGGGAGCGACGCGGGCGTGGCAGTGGGACCATGTAAGAGTCACGGCGCATGTTTCGTTAGGCATGTGAGGCACGTTGGTTCAGGCATGGAATGTAGAAAAGGTGAATCGACAACTGGCGCGTACGTGTGTTTTCTCAAGTCATGGGTGTTGTCGGTGTCAAAACCGGCGGATCTCGGGTAGGGGGTCCCGAACTGTGCGTCTAGTCCAGATGGTAACAGGAGGCAAGGGACACGAAGTTTTACCCAGGTTCGGGCCCTCTCGATGGAGGTAAAACCCTACGTCCTGCTTGATTAATATTGATGATATGGGTAGTACAAGAGTAGATCTACCACGAGATCGGAGAGGCTAAACCCTAGAAGCTAGCCTATGGTATGATTGTTGAGATGTATGTTGTCCTACGGACTAAAACCCTCCGGTTTATATAGACACCGGAGAGGGTTAGGGTTACACAAAGTCGGTTACAATGGTAGGAGATCTTCATATCCGTATCGCCAAGCTTGCCTTCCACGCCAAGGAAAGTCCCTTCCGGACACGGGACGGAGTCTTCAATCTTGTATCTTCATAGTCTAGGAGTCCGGCTGAAGGTATAATCCGGCTATCCGAACACCCCCTAATCCAGGACTCCCTCAGTAGCCGCTGAACCAGGCTTCAATGACGACGAGTCCGGCGCGCAGATTGTCTTCGGCATTGCAAGGCGGGTTCCTCCTCCAAGTACTTCATAGAAGATTTTGAACACAAAGATAATGTCCGGCTCTGTAAAATAAGTTTCCACATATTGCCATAGAGAGAATAATATTTACACCAATCTAATCTACTGACGTATTCCGTAGCGTGACACACCACGGCCAAGCCTTTATCCGAGTCGTTTCATTATCCCACTTCAGCGCGTCATGCGAGGCGATTTCCTTGGCACGTCTTGTTAAAGCAGAGATCGTGTCCCCTTATCCCGGGATTCTCATCAATACGGGCGTGGGTAACCCAACCGTACCATTGATTACGGCGCTTGGAGATAAGCAAGTTTTACCAGGCTGGTGGGGACATGTAGTTGCGTCCACCCATATAAGGGGATAAGGATCCACCTTTTCACCTACGCCTTCTTCCTCCTTCGCCTATCCATTCTTGCGCACTCGAGCTCCAGCGCCCAAGTCCGCACTCCCCACCTCAACCTTCTCCAGCCATGTCCGGAGCGGGAGGCAAGTGGATGGTCTCCTCCGTCACGGAGGGACACATCAAAAAGCTGAGGAAGGCCGGATACCTGTCTAACGACATCGCGTACCGGCTTCCCGAAAAGGGGCAGCTCATCCCCACCCCTAGGCCCCATGAGAGGGTGGTGTTCCTCCCCCATTTCCTCCATGGACTGGGCTTCCCTCTCCACCCATTTGTCCGGGGGCTCATGTTCTACTACGGCCTGGATTTCCATGATCTGGCCCGAACTTCGTCCTCAACATCTCGGCGTTTATCGTTGTGTGTGAGGCCTTCCTCCGCATCTGCCCCCATTTCGGCCTATGGCTCAAGACTTTCAACGTCAAGTCGAAGGTGGTGCGCGGCAACCAGGCGGAGTGCGGAGGCGCCATGGTGGGCAAGATGGACAACATCCTATGGCTCGAGGGCTCCTTTGTGGAGACCCTGAAGGGGTGGCAATCGGGGTGGTTTTACATCACCGAGCCGCGCGACACCGAATGGGTCGCACCCCCTGAGTTTCGATCCGGACCCCCTACATGGCTCACCTCCTGGAAGGAGACGGGCCTGTCGTGGGGTAAGAAGGGAGAGCTGACCGGACTCCAAACCTGCGTCCAAACCCTGGTGGACAAGAAGCTCAAACTTGTCAACGTAGTCCAGGTTATGCTCATCCGCTTGATCCTCCCGTGTCAATAACGGGCCTTCAACCTGTGGGAGTTCGACCCAGCGCGGCACCAAACTCTGCGCAGGCTCTTCAACACGACGTACGAAGATGCCTGGAAGGTGCTTTTCAAGGGCGCCGAGGCTCCCGCATCCACTATCGAGGATCGCTGATTCAGTGCGCAGCGTCACGCTCTCGCGGTAAGCTGTTTTTTCCTTTTACAGGGTATCCGTTTTTCATAGTTTGACTCCATGCGAGATCTAAACTCCCTTACCTTTGACAGGATTGGCAGGTGACATCCGGACAGATCAACTGTCCGGCTCCTTTGCCCGAAGGCCCAGCGGACGCTCGCTTGGTGAAGCTGCTGGTTCCGGCACCCTATGTGGTGCCGGAGAAGAAGGCCGCGAAAAAGGCCGCGGGTACTCGAAAGAGTGCCTGGCGCCAGGAGGTGTCGGATCCATCATCCGACGGTTCCGAGGCGCATTCCTCCCGTGAAGACGAGGAGGAAGAAGAAGAGACCTCTCCCCCTCCAGCGGGGGGAGAGAAGAAAAGGAAGGCCGCCCTCTCTGGGGAGGCCGGAGGGTCCAAGAAGGGGAAAACCCTTCCTCCGGACTGCTCCACCGACGCTGACAACGGCGGAGGGGGTGGCAGCCCAGGGCCAAGGCCCTGGCAAAATCGTAAGTATCCGGATACCAGAGTAATTCATAGTATTCGTTTATTGCACAGCTTTCCCTTACGTCGAATATGTTTATGTAGCCCACCCAAAGACCGTCTCGACGCATCGTCGAGCGGCTCACTGGACTCGTCGGATGTGAACTCGCTTTTGATGGCTTCCTCCCCCGCCCTATGGACGACACCGAAGTGTTGTCCCAATAGGTTCCAAGCCGAGAGGAGGTGGTCCTGGAGGCACCGCAAGGCGACCTCCCGGACTCTAGGAGTAAAGGGGATGAAACCCCCCCAGGGCTCCAAGTACGGCTTTAGGCCAGACACCACTCCGGAATCTTCAAAGGTTCCAGAGTCCAGTGGGGGACCTCCTTCCAAGAGGAGCAAGTCCACCGTGGCGGTGGTCCCCGTCCAACCGGAGGCACCGGACAATATGTTGGAGGCGCTCCAAGGTGCCTCCATCGATGAGGAGCACCGCACTATTATGAGTGCGGTGGTCCAGAAGGTTCAGTCCGCCAAGAGCGGATTGGCTGAAGCTTGTACTAGCCTTTTAACAGGCTTTGAGGTAAGTAAAGAATGTGTAAATAATATTATCGCATAGACAGTAGCCCCTGATGCTCTGTTTGGTGTTCGGGAAGAAAAGCCGAATAGAGGATCAAATAAAATTCGCAGGAGTCTAACAAAAATGAGTCAATATGCATATGCAGGCTTCTCTGCTTGCGTCCGCCGCACTGACTGCGGAAGTGGACACGCTAAAGCAGAACCTCGAGCGGTCCGAGCAAGAGCTCGGGCGTGCCAAGAAGCAGCTCGAGGACAATGAAGGTAAGAAATACCTTGTTTTTAAATATATATAAAAAGGTGCAATTGCAAAGAATTACAGGATTATCGTGGCTATTGTAGGGACCACGTCTGAAGTGGCGACCCTTAAGCAAGAGCTGGCCGAGGCCGAGAAGAGGGCGGCCTCGGAGTGCACCGAGCGGGAGAAGTATGAGGCCGAGGTTGGCAAGGTGCGGCAAGAGCTCCAGGCTCTCATGGAAAAACATGAGAGTTTGGAGCTTGACTCAAAGACGCGAGCGTCCGAGCTCGCGGTGGCTATTGAAAATGCCAAGTCTGCCAAAGCCGAATCCCAGAAGACCCTCCAGGAGTTGGATGAGGTGAAGAAGATAGCGGCGGGTAAGGCATTCTTTATGCAAAGCAAACACATAAACGTGAGTTACTTCATACTTACCCGAATCCGAAGCTCTCCAGGAGCGTTCGCAGATCTTCCCCGGAGTGTGTCTGATGCCGCCGCATTCTACCGAGCCGAGGAGGGCAGCTCGACAGAGAAGGTGTTCTGGTCTCAGTATGCTGAGGCCGGACACCTCGTGCCCCTGAGCGACCAGCTGAAGCAACTGGTCGAGCTCCACAAGGTGGCCGAACAGGCCATGAAGGGCCTCATTGTTCGGCTGTGGCCTGGAGGGGCTCTGCCTGGGAGCTATTTCGGGCTGGTGCGGCGGCTGGTGGAGGCCTGTCCAAGGCTCAAAGTCATCAAGCGCTCCGTCTGCATTGAAGGTGCCCGTAGGGCCCTTGCCCGTGCTAAGGTGCACTGGGGCAAGCTGGATGCTGAGAAGCTTGTGAAGGACGGGCCACCGCGGGGGAAAGAGCATCGCAAGCCCGAAAATTATTATAAGGATGTTCTGAAGGGTGCCTACCTTGTGGCGGGTGAATGTTCTAGGGATGTAATTTTTGAGTGAAACTTGCTCGTTTTGTCCTGTGCGCTGAAAACTTGTTTATATGCGCTAAGCAATGTTGTTGGAATTTAAAATATTACCTTCTGTGCGGCTGTTTATCAATTCTGAAAGATGGCGAGTCGTCGGCTTCTGCCCCTGTGCCGCTAGTGCTGGGGTGTTCGGGGATAAACCTGAGCGCTCTTTTTCCCATGTTTGGGTCCTTCGAGGGAGGCGCTCAGCCCAACGAACAAGGCAATCGGACTATAATGCATGAACACTCTCACTTAGCCATAGAATTCTATAATTTTAAATTTCGGCGAAGCCCCTGGTATTCGGAAGACCAAGTTTGGGGCGCTATCCACGCCTTGGCCAGACAGAGCCGGCTCCTCGCCCTAAGCGGCATAAGTCTTTAGGGACTCGAAAAACCTCTCGAACAGCGACCAGCTCTCGCTTCATCATGACAGTCAGTTTTAGCTTTCTCCACTGAGGTGCTCGACCCAGCTCAACTGGGGCACAATCGCAGTGGTTCTCCTAGTGCTACCTTAGCCGATATAGCGGAACGTAAGGAACCAAAACATAGGAGCCGGGCAAACCCAACTATTGACCCAACACATGATTTGGAGCCGATGCATATAATGCTATAAGTTCGGGGTGCCGCACTTGTTAAAGTGTTCGGACTTCTTACACCATATTGAGGGGTACTAAAGCCCCTGGCGTATTTTGGCCGTACCAACGTGTACGGGGGCAACATGTCGTTAAGAAACATATATAAAAAGAAAAAAGGTAATGCAAAAATAGACGAAAGCTATGCATTGTTTATTAAAAAGGGCTGCGATCAAAGCAGAATGATATAAATAATGCGATAAGTGGAAGGTTGGACTAGTTAACATGTCCGTTCCAGGGGCAAGCTGCGGAATAGTATACGGAACAAGTATACTGCTCGTGATAGAGACCACCTGGGAGTTCCGTAATGCCATGTGGCTTGTTTGCTTCCCTGGTTCTTGCATCGTTTGTGCGGCAATTGAACTACCGAACAGGCCTTCCGAAGGATGGAGTCCTGAAAGTAAGTGAAAATTAAAAAATCGGCAGCCCCTGGTACGGTTTAAGCCGTGTTTTGGGTGTGCTGTGATGGCGCCCCTCCCCCTGTACCCATGGTATCTCTAGAGCGTAGTTATGTACGCGAAGTACTGGCGTCACCTTTTTGCGAGGGTTGGGGTTGGGGCCGCATTGCTACGCCTGCTCGGATCGTGCCAGGCGGTCTTGTTGTAGGTTACTCCGGGCGCGCTTGACGGTGTCCGGTCGTTTAGTGGCTGGACTGGAGAACTGCCTGGAGAGGCTGCTTTGTACTTCCGCTGCAAGGGCTACCGTGTGCTCCTCCATTTGGAGGGAGCGTTCGGTGTTTCCATTGACCGTAATTACTCCTCGAGGGCCTGGCATCTTGAGCTTAAGGTATGCGTAGTGCGGTACCACATTGAACTTAGCGAATGCGGTTCGCCCGAGCAGTGCGTGATAACCACTGCGAAACGGGACTATGTCGAAGATTAACTCCTCGCTTCAGAAATTATCCGGAGATCCGAAGACCACTTCAAGTGTGACTGAGCCTGTACAGTTGGCCTCTACACCTGGTATTACGCCTTTAAAGGTCGTTTTGGTGGGCTTAATCCTCGAGGGATCTATGCCCATTTTCCACACTGTATCCTGGTAAAGCAGGTCCAGGCTGCTCCCGCCGTCCATAAGGACTCTAGTGAGATGAAATCCGTCAATAATTGGGTCTAGAACCAATGCGGCGAATCCGCCATGACGGATGCTAGTGGGATGTACCCTTCGATCAAAGGTGATCGGGCAGGAGGACCATGGGTTGAACTTCGGGGCGACTAGCTCTACCGCGTATATGTCCCTTAACGCGCGCTTCCGCTCCCTTTTGGGGACGTGGGTTGCGTATATCATGTTCACCATCCGCACTTGTGGGGTAAAACCCTTCTGTCCACTGTTGTTCGGCGGCCGGGGCTCCTCGTCGTCATCGCTATGTAGCCCCTTGTCTTTATTTTCGGCGTTTAACTTGCCTGCCTGCTTGAACACCCAACAATCCCTATTGGTGTGATTGGCCGGCTTTTCGGTGGTGCCATGTATCTGGCATGAGCGGTCGAGTATTCGGTCCAAACTGGATGGGCCCCTAGGATTCCTTTTGAATGGCTTTTTCCGCTGACCGGATTTAGAGCCTCTGAATCCGGCATTAACTGCCGTATCCTTAGCATTGTTGCCGTTAATGCGGTGCTTCTGTTTGTTGCGACACGACCTGCCACTACTGTCCCTGGTGTCCGAATTACCAGGGTTCTTGGTCATATTGTTGCTACGAGCCAGCCAGCTGTCTTCTCCTGCGCAAAAGCGGGTCATGAGTGTCGTGAGTGCTACCATAGATTTCGGCTTTTCCTGTCCAAGGTGCCGGGCCAGCCACTCGTCACGGATATTGTGCTTGAAGGCTGCTAGGGCCTCAGCATCCGGACAGTCGACTATTTGATTTTTCTTTGTTAGGAACCGTGTCCAGAATTGCCTGGCCGATTCCTCTGGCTGCTGAATTACGTGACTTAGGTCATCGGCGTCTGGGGGTCGCACATAAGTGCCCTGGAAATTGTCGAGGAATGCGGCTTCCAGGTCCTCCCAACAACTGATTGATCCTGTTAGCAAGCTGTTAAGCCAATGCCGAGCTGGTCCTTTAAGCTTGAGTGGGAGGTATTTGATGGCGTGGAAATCATCGGCGCAGGCCATGTGGATATGAAGGAGATAATCCTCAATCCATACCGCAGGATCTGTTGTGCCATCATATGATTCGATGTTTACGGGTTTGAAACCCTCGGGGATTTGATGATCCATTATTTCATCTGTAAAGCAGAGTGGGTGTGCGGCGCCTCTGTACTGGGCTATATCATGACGTAGCTCCAACGAGCCCTGTCTACTGTGTTAGGCCCTGCCGAATTTGTGGCCGGCATGACGGTTACTGTCTTGAGCCGTGGGGCTCCCACGCGATCCGTAGATCGATCTTGTTTGCCTTGCCTTGTCCTCCAACATGTCTCGTAAGTCTGGCGCATATTCCCGTGCCTTGGTACGGGGTGCGGCTTGAGTGGAGGGCCGAGAGGCCTCTCTGTCGCGGCCACGAGGTGGCCGGTCGGCCGCATCAAGTGCTTCCTCCTTGAATCAGGGTAGCAACCTGCACTTTGGGTAGCTCTTGGAGGGGCGTTCGAGTTTATGCTCTTCGGCCGCAAGGACTTCAGTCCATCTGTCGACTAACAAATTTTGATCAGCTCTAAGTTGTTGCTGTTTTTTCTTGAGGCTTCTTGCCAGGGCCATAAGCCTGCGTTGAAAACGCTCTTGCTCGACGGGATCCTCTGGCACGACGAATTCGTCGTCGTCGAGGCTTGCCTCGTCTTCGTAGGGAGGCACATAATTATCGTCCTCAACCTCTCTGTCTATCGCTCTCTCATGAGGGCTGGTTTCTTCATCCTCCTATGCTAAATCTTGCTGGAGGGGGTTTTCTCGGCGCTTTCCAGAGTATTATTATCTCCCGTGCTGGAATCACCATGTTTGTTTTGGCGGGATTTTGAGCGGCGCCGCTGACGCCGGCGCTTAGGCTGTTTCTTGGAGGGGTCATCCTTCGCTGTTCCATCGCCATCTCCCTCTTTTGGGGTGTCCACCATGTATATGTCATACAACGAGGTGGCTTTCCAGGGCCTAGTAGGCGCCGGTTCTTCATCATCTCCTTCATCGGCGTCCATACCGTTGATGTCTTCGGAGTCGAAGTCGAGCATGTCGGTTAAGTCGTCGACAGTGGCTACAAAGTGGGTGGTGGGTGGGTTTTGAATTTCTTCATCGTCCGTACCCCAACCTTGCTGACCGTAATCCGGCCAGGGCTCTCCTGATAAAGAGAGAGACTTCAGTGACTTTAGGATATCACCTAAAGGCGAGTGCTGAAAGATGTCCGCGGCAGTGAACTCCATAATCGGCGCCCAATCTGATTCAATCGGCAGGGGCGCGAAGGGTTTGGAGTCCGGAGAGGAGTCCGGCTCCTTGGAGTCACGAGTCTCGCAGAGTATGGGGCTGATGTTCGGCTCAATCACCGTTGGGGTCGCAGCCCCCGAGGTGGCGTCCAACCGCTGATCCTCGATCGGCGCAGTTGGCTCTGAATTAAGGGTCGGAGCTGACGCGGGTGCGGCCTCTAGGGCATTGTTCGGCGGCAGAGCTAGATCATGCTCGTCGTGACAGTGTGGCGCGCTTGGCAGTGGCTCGAATCCGTCAAAGATCAAGTCCCCGCGGATGTCAGTCATGCAGTTTAAACTTCCAAATCTGACCTGACGGCCAGGGATGTAGCTTTCGACCTTCTCCAGACGGCCAAGTGAATTGGCCCACAGTGCGAAGCCGCCGAAGACGAAGATCTGTCCGGGGAGGAACGTCTCACCCTGGACTGCATCGCTATTGATGATCGTAGGAGCCATCGAGCCTGACAGCGACGACACAGAGGAACTCTCACTGAAAGCACCAATGTCGGTGTCAAAACCGGCGGATCTCGGGTAGGGGGTCCCGAACTGTGCGTCTAGGCCGGATGGTAACAGGAGGCAAGGGACACGAAGTTTTACCCAGGTTCGGGCCCTCTTGATGGAGGTAAAACCCTATGCCCTGCTTGATTAATATTGATGATATGGGTAGTATAAGAGTAGATCTACCACGAGATCGGAGAGGCTAAACCCTAGAAGCTAGCCTATGGTATGATTGTTGAGATGTATGTTGTCCTACGGACTAAAACCCTCTGGTTTATATAGACACCGGAGAGGGTTAGGGTTACACAAAGTCAGTTACAATGGTAGGAGATCTTCATATCCGTATCGCCAAGCTTGCCTTCCATTCCAAGGAAAGTCCCTTCCGGACACGGGACGGAGTCTTCAATCTTGTATCTTCATAGTCCAGGAGTTCGGCTGAAGGTATAATTCGGCTATCCGAACACCCCCTAATCCAGGACTCCCTTAGGTGTGTACTCTCTGGATGCACAAATGTGTGGCGGGAGAGGCATGGGTCCGACTACTTGGTTACAGAACAACGTTCATGAAGTCACGTGGGTGTGGCGTTACGGGGCACGTAAGAGTCTGGGCGAGTGCCACGTGAGGCACGTGGGTGCATGTACGTGTAGGCAAAGAAGTGAAGGCACCACGTTTGTGAAGTCACGTGGTAGTGCTGAAGTGGAGCCTCTCTACAGGCATGTGGATGCAGGCACACGAGGCACTGAAGTGCAGGTTCTACAGGCACGTTGACGTAGGCACAGGAGGCCAGTGTTGTGTGAGGCACGTGGATTTAAGCAGTGGATGCACGGAAATGAAGCCAACGCAGCCATGGACATGCTGCTTCTCGAGGCACGGGTATCAATCCTGTGGATGTAGTACAAGAGTGTGGTTTAAGAGGCATGTGTTAGAATGCTCTGTTAAAGAGGCATGGTTGTGAAGTCTCGGGAGCGACAAAGGCACGTACGTGTGTTTTCTCAAGTCACGGGTGTGCACTCTATGGATGCACAAACGTGTGGTTGCAGAGGCATGGGTCCGAGCATTAGAATGCTCAGTTAAAGAGGCATGATTGTGAAGTCTCGGGAGCGACAAAGGCACGTACGTGTGTTTTCTCAAGTCGCGGGTGTGCACTCTATGGATGCACAAACGTGTGGCTGCAGAGGCATGGGTCCGAGTGTTAGAATGCTTGGTCAAAGAGGCATGGTTGTGAAGTCTTGGGAGCGACAAAGGCACGTTGGAACAGGCTTGGAAGGCAGAAAAGGTGAATCCATAACAGGCACGTACGTGTGTTTTCTTAAGTCACGGGTGTTCACTCTCTGGATGCACAAACGTGTGGCGGCAGAGGCATGGGTCCGACTACTTGGTTACAGAACCAAGGTTGTGAATGTGAGGTGGGTGTGGCACGACAGGCCCCGTAGGAGTCACGGCAAGTGTCATGCAAGGCACGTGGTTGTACGCACATGAGGCAGGGCTTAGAGTGTACAGGAGGCACGGATTCTGGTACAGGGGGCACTGAAGTAAAAACACTGCTGTGACGGACACGAGACACTTAACTTGAAAATAGTTACAATCAAGGGACAATAGGTAGAGAAAATCTGGTGTAATTACCAAGTTTGAGTTCTCAGTATGCTCGAAGTATTTGGATCGTTTGAGGTATTATAGTTAGTGAAGTGGCAGATGTAGTACTTTTGAGCACATTTCATGTGGTGAAAATTCCGTAGCCAGGAGCAGTAGCGTTTCTATTAATTGTCGTGTGTACGGTACTTCAATTTTTGAGACAAGTTGATTTTGGATAGTGCAAAACTTTGTTTTTTGTGGTGGATAGGGTTGTTGTCCCTGTAGAATGGAATGTAATGGGATAGATTGTTATTTACATTCGATTGCTTGTGTTCGGCTTCTCACTTCCATCGGTCGATTCTGTCTGTTCGTTTTTTTTGTGATCTCCGCCGGCGGTGTTGAAGTCCTTGCTTCGTCGTCGTCTGGTGGGTACTTTGTGTTGTTGGGTGCATCGTTTAACGGTGTGTATCTTGAAGTGGGAGGGTGGTTGCCGAAGCGTGGTGGCGGTTCTTTTGCGAGGGGAACTCTACTTGGAATTTGGTTTGATGAACCTATGAGGAGATCTTGTGTCAGTGTGGAATGTTTCGAGATTTTGCTGTGGAAGAGAGGAAGGAAGAGAATAGTGGAGGTGGGATAAATGGAAATGATGGAACCGTATGTAATCTTCGACGGTCTGATTTTAGTATCAAGATTCATGTCGCCTAGTTTTTTTCGCTATAGCATCTTAGTAGACGTGTGAGGCACGGAACACCAGGTTCTACAGGCACCGACGTTGTTATTTTAGAGGCACTGGTATCAACTTTGTGGATGCACAAATATGTGGTGGCAGGGGCATGCATCTGAAGACTTACTCAGAAAGTCACGGTTGTGAAGTCTTTAGAGTTACGAGCGTGTGTCTCCATGGGTAGTTTGGTAGTAGAGGCATCGGTGCGAATAGTACTTAGAGAGTATCTGTTGTGGGTCCGCATGTGTGAAGTCTGTACAGCATTGGTCGTGTGGTAGTAGCGGTGTGCGCCGGGAAAGGTGCGAGCAATAACATTTGTTACGTGCTTAATCGGACGATTTGACGATTGATTTTTCCCGCCAACCGCGAGGGTTGCCACTCGGCGGTTGCCTTGACGCACAGCAACGACGAGCGCATGTCTTCGGCCCTCTCTACCACGACGAGGCCGCGTCCAACTGCCTCCTCCACGACCCAGACCTTGGTAGAAAAGGGTAACTGCGCTTCCATAGCCACTCAATTCCGAAAACATTTTTGCCGTTCCATCTCAACTAGCATCTCCTCACAATCTCTGTGTGACGACGGCCATCGCTGGAGGAGCGTAATGGCGGAGGAACCATCTGCCAAGCGTCCCCGTGGTGAGATGTCCGACCAGAGCACGGAGGTCGATGACGTTCAGGTCCCCGGTCAGAAGCACGACTACAAAGTGCACCTCAAGGAGGTTGACATCCACGGCAAGGAAAAGCTGGATGTCGTATGCACCAGCAATCCTGAGGAAGCTGACAAGATGATCAGCAGGATCCTGAAGAGGGTCTGCGGCTTGTACCCTCAGTACATCGGCATTGATGTCGAGTATACCAGGGAGGACCAACCTCCACAGAGGGCAGCGGTTCTACAGTTATGCGTGGAGGAACTCTGTTTGGTATATCACATCACAGCGGCAACAAAATGGTGAACCATCCTACAGTTTCAACCTCTCCATGCTTCTGTTTAATTATCTTTTCATCCATAAATTTGATTAGATTGGTTTATTGACTTGATGTATCAGTGAAGTTTCTGAAGTAGATGCAGCACAATAGATTTTGAACTTGACTCACCAGATCAGTTTATGTATTTGATGCACTAGATTAATTTATGGGTTTGATGTATGAGATTATTTTCTGAACTTGATGTTCTAGCGTACTTTCTCTTCTAGTGTATTCAGTTTCTTGAAGATCTATTAACGTGGCTAAGAAGTAGATAGGTAATTGGTTCAAGTGTAAATTCCAAAAATAAAAATAAGCATGTACTTGATTGATACTTGATGAATCCACCTTAAATGTGCCATCCCCCTGCAGGCCCAAGAGCCTGCGCCCGTTCCTGAAGGAGGACAGGTTCTACACCTTTTCCGGCTTCAGTATTGAAGGTGACAAAGAGATGCTGCGAAGTTCTGGTTTGGAGATCAACCCCGACAAGTACATTGACATCCAGCACAAATGGAGAGTACCTTTCAAGGGAAGAAAGAGGTACCACTCTTTGGCTGATGTTGCAAGTAGCGTGATCCACCCATTCTACAAATAGATGAAGGATAAGATTGATAGAGTTGAAGACCATAAACTATGGGGGATCAGCCCATTGCCAAATTACCTCATTGAGTATGCAGCGATAGATGCGTACGCAACCTACGAGTCGTGGAAGAGAATTGAAAACATCAGAGAAGTTCTGGAGAGTGCAAAAGAGGCAGAGAAGAATTATGAAGATCCTTACTACGGGTACTAGTGATGATGAAAACATAGAAAACTGATCATGGAGTTGCTTGTGTTTATGCTTGTCCTTTCTATTGTATCAGGTTCGTAGTTTAATTCTGTTAGAACGAAGGAGTTTGTAATGTCATCTGTATCGGGTTAAACAAGTTTCCTTATGTCAAGTTGTAGTTTGTTTATGTGATTGAGCAAGTTATTTAGCTTGCTAATAACTATGTTTGTTCAGCAATCATGTGATTTTGAAGTAGTAATGTTGCTTTTTACTCTAAAATAACAAAATGCAAAGCAGTCTTTTTGCGCTGAGTACACTTTAGTTGTTTACACGTGCGCGGCTTGTTGAGGAGTGGTAGGAGTGGTATGGGTCGGAATACGTAGTTAGAGAGGCACATGTTTGCAGTCTCTAGAGTCACCGGCGTGTGTTACTATAGGGACCGGAGGCACGTGGACGGGGTAGCAGAGTTGAGCTCCGAATACATAGTTACAGGGTCACGGTTTGGAAGTGAGTCAAGGTTGTGCGACGTCATGGGGCATGTAAGAGTCATGGCAAGTGTCATGTGAGAGAGGCACCTGTATCCAGGTACGCAAGGCATGGGATTGCGACTTCTCGATGCACGGGTATCAATGTTGTGGGTGCACAATAGTGTGGTCTGAGAGGTATGTGTTGGAATGCTCGGTTAGAGATGCACTGTTCTGACGTTTGTGAAGAGAAGAGACATGGGCGTGGTACCGTGTCCATGTAAGATTCTCATGGTGTGACACGTTAGGCACGTAGATGCATTCACAGAAGGCACGGAGGTGAAGACCCAAGAGGCACGGAAGTGTGATACCAGAGGCATGCTTCCGAATAAGAAGTTAAGGAGTCACGGTTGTGAAGCCTCTAGAAAGTCACACGTGTCTGGCATCACGGGCATGGAGTGTTGTGGGCCTTTGAGAGGCATTACTGGCTCTTGACCCTCTGGATGCATGGTGGTGTGGTCGAAGAGGCTTGCTTGCTAGTACTGAGGTAGGAAGGCACCATTGTGGATGCACAGGTGTGAGCTCTCTAACGGCGCTAGTCGGTGGGACCACATGCATTTGTTTGAATACTCATTTAGAGAGTCATGTTTGTACTCCCGCCAGACTCATTCTGTAGGTTGGTGGCATTCGGCAGCACACGGTTTCAGAAAGGGGGAATGTTTGTGAAACATCAAAGTCACTGGTGGTCACGCGTGAGTAGTATGTAGAGTCACGGCGTGTCGACGTGACGTACGTATGTCTAGGGACGGACTTGGGTGGTTTATGGGGCATGGTCATCAACCGCCTGGATTGATAGTTGGCATTGACACTGGCTTGTGCTCTCTTCAACCTGCTCATGGCTAGATCGATCGGTTTCGGGTCAAATAGGAAGAACGTAAATCTTCCACCTCTGGAAAGCGCCTACACCTAATGGCTTAAGTCGCTGTTCCCATTTCCTCGCTGACCCATCATGCGAAAGGTACGCCGTTAGAGTGAGTGCGCCCGCGCTCCGCTCCTTCAACTGATTGTTCGTATCGGATCTCAGGTTCTCTATTGCACTCCCCGATTGGGGTTCTTTTCACCTTTCCCTCACGGTACTTGTACGCTATCGGTCATTGAGGAATACTTAGGCTTAGAGGGTCGAATGCTTGATTACTGAAGAATCAAGGAGGTACATCAATAAAAATAGTCGGTTGCTTCATTATTACAGTATGATGTGCGGTTAAACCGTCTTCTGGTGTTTCGATGGAGCTAGGCTCGTTCGCTTATCAACAACTTTTTATTGCGTGATGTCGTCGTAGATCTTTCTAATCTCATCGCCCATTTTGCTGGGTTCGATTGTATTCTGATCGCTAAATACTAGCTTGCACAGTTGTTGTGCTTTCCATTGTCTCGTGCCATCCTACAAAAAGGCCAGTGAAAAAAGGAGAAAAAACACATCAGTATTAGGTCATGCATTTGTATGATACCTAGAAGATTTATTGCGAGTTTTAAGCGAAAACTTACGTCGAAATTATCAATCTCTTCGACGAAGTGGTTGCCATCAAAGAGATGCGCGAACCTTAGTACAGCAAACGGGGTTTCACCTTTGTTCACCTTTGGAATGCCCTGTGAAACTTCAACACCCCATTTTGTATTTTCCTTTTCGAATTTTTCACCCAGTAATATTTCGTATACTTCTTTAAACCTGGGAACCTGGGAATTGCATTTTGTTTTTGTTTTTAGAGATACATGTAGTGTAATTTGTAAAACTGAAAGATGGCGTTATTTACAATTCTTACCACATTGTCTTTATGGTTGTGGTATGTGCGATGGTCCTTTTCTTTGATGGCTTCATTGTTTTCCATTATAGCAATCTGCTTCATTAGTTTGCCATCATGCATGTGTCGACCACATTGATTTTTCAGGTATTCTTGTCTTCTCAATTCTTCAAGAGAGGTTTCTTCAGGTTCGATGATTTGAAGCTTCCTTTTATATCTGTCGAGCACTAATAGTGTGTAACGGTCTTCCTTTTCAAATGGCATGAATACCTGTGGTACAAAAGTTTTATTGTTAGAGGAGAGTTTAGAATATAGTATTCTGTTTTGAAATGCTTATTTTTATTTTGTTGGATGGAAAACACTATTACCATTTTTGCTGTTTTGAGCTTCTCTGATTGACATTTCTTAAGGAACAAAGGAACCAAGGCATCCTTTTCTCGTGTGAAATCAACTATGAAATCCTTCATAGATTTTCTTTTATCCTTTAAACCCAGAATATGCTGCATGCAACAAATAAAAAACGATAAAAACGAGTTAGAAAAAATAGATTGGTACCAAGAGATTAAACAATAGTTCGAAAATGATGAGTTCATATGATCACTGTGATTTTTTTTGAAATTTACCTCCGCAAAGCTTGGGCCTAATAATAGTCTATGTCTTTTGTGTATAGTTTGGTTGCTGCTTTCCCATGCTTCTGCTAACTCATTGAGCACCTTCTTTTCCATTCCTTGAAGATTTTTCTTGTTTGTAGGCCCAAATATTTCCTTTAGCTTTGATCCAGTAAAAGTTGTCTTTGGATGATCTCTCGAGAATACTACTTTTCTGCTTAAATTCAGGGAAATTTTTGTTGAGAAAGTCATTAACCAAGTACTTCCTTTTGATAAACAGGAATTTAAGGTTCTTTGCAGTTACCTTTTAAATTCATCCTGCCATGTGTCACTCATGACTATGTTGTAGAGCTCGTTTGACTTATCCACGTGTAGAAACGAATGCCGGTGTTGCGGGTATTTCTTGCTGCTCTCTGACTGATGCTGGTTTTTTTACGTCTCGCTCTGTCAAAGCAGATAAAAAATTATGGCTGTTGTTTCTAAGAGAAATATTTGAAGCTCCAATAATGTTGACTGATGGTAAAAATGAAAATAGTTATATTACCTTTCATGGGTGAAAAAAGGTTTGCAGTCTCTGGTTTGTAATCTTTGAGTTTTCCAGGAAGTTGATGGTCCTTTATTTGGTTGGTTTTACTGAATATGAGTGTGTATACGTACTCCGGTTTCCATTCGGCATTGACCTTGCTGGGCTGCAGGCATGTGAAATTGTATGGTTTATAGTTACGTGTTGTTCACAATTGTTAATAAACTAATTACGGTAATAAAGAAATCAAGTCATTTGACGTGTATGTAGTGGTAACTTACATGAAAATCCTCTCTGTCCTTGACCAGTTCTTTCCCATTATAGTATTTCGCAAATTGGGCTGTGAAGTGACCGCATTGTGTTCCTTCTTGCTTTGGTGTGCAGACCCTGTGAGGCCTTTCTGCTATCCTTTCCCAGTCTAGTTCGTTCTTGTGTTTTAGTCCGTGGTGCTTCTTCATCAGCACGGACATCCTTCTCATCTGTTATTGGATTATGGTTTTGTTGTTTGGGTGCGGCATTGAGGAAAGTAAGAGTATCATACTATCATGAGGAAAACATGAAATCAATGTACACAAAGTACGTACCAGTTCTTCTCGATGCACGTGGTGTTAACTCCAAGACAAATTGGCGTAGTTTACGTAGTTCAGTGAGTCAAGGATGTCGATGCTATCTCTGAACTTGTTCACAACATAGAGCGTGTAGTGTTTGTTTGTGTGGTGAGGTATCATGATCTACATTGAGAGGGGAGATCATTGTTGATGTAAAAATTGAATTTCATTTTATTGTTGAAAGCTCAAAGAGAATAGGTCATGTGCTAAGTAATAATACTGAGCTTACCATCTTCGAATGGAGGATGTCTTTACCTCCCACGAGGAGTTCAAATCCTTTTAGTGCTTCGTCCTCGTTGAATTCTGATAGCTCTCCGTTATCATAATTGAGACCGAGCACCAGCTTCAAGAAAGCGAGTGTGTGATTTTAGTTAAATATTCTATCGTAGTAATGGCGGTGGTATTTTTGTGTGTGAGGTATGCATACATTTGCGAAACCTGCAGGGAGTACAGTTGTGTCGTCTGGGTTGAACTGTTCTTGTTCTGCCCATTCCTCCAGTAATGCGTTTAGCATGGAGCCCTCCATCTGTGTTTCTCCTTTTCCTGCTTGTTCCATGAAGGATTTTGCTGAAATGCAGTCTTCTCGGTTTGAGCTTTTATATTTATATAGCACTTGTGTGCAAGGAGGGTTTGGAAGTAGGTGAGTGAATTGTTAGTTGGATGTTAGAGAATCTGTAGCTCTCTGTAGTTGTTTCCATGGAACTAGGAGAATCTGCTTACCCTGCGCATTCTCTCTGTCCTTGTCGGCTCATCAGATATCTATAGAGTTACATGGCCTTTTCTTTGTAAATGAAATCTCCTGGAACAAGTGATGCAACCTTGACTTTCCCAGGTTCCTTGCTTGGTCGTTTGAATGGCATCTTAATTGAGATTATGTTTGCTGAGTTGATCTCTGATGATTGAATCGTTGAGGGTTTTGGGGATCTTGTCTGTACTCTTGGAAGATGCCTTGCCTTTTTCTTGTCATGACCTAACTGCGCTTGCTCGTTAGGCTGCCTAGGTGTTGGTGGTTCCTTTTGTGTGCTGTTGTTTTTGATGCTCGGTTGTACTGAGATTGCAGCATCGCGTTTCCTCTGTTCAAGTATCTTTTCTGTTAAATCCTTCTCTATCTGCTTTTTTCTTCCCGTGCATGTTTCACCTCGGGTGATGTTCCTGGTTTGTGATCTTCGTCAACAGGGTTCTTGTTCTGTTTGGAAAGCTCTTGTTGGTGAGTTGGTACGCTCTTTGTCCTATTATCACCTTCTAAAGGAGAGCCTGTTATGTGTTCTGTCTTTTTATCTGGGGGTGGTCTACCTGGTTCTGTCGGTGGATCTTTCCTTTCGTCTTCCTTTTGTAAATCAGTGTCTGGCTGCGTGTGTTGTTCCCTCTATAAACCAGCATCTGTCTGGGCTTGTTCTTCCGTGAGTGTTTCTTCAGACGCTTTGGTGGTATCCTTGCTGCTCACATGATAATCTTCTTTCTCCTCATCGCTGTTTGTGTCATTAATGTCAATAACTTGTATCTCTTGAGCGCTCGTCCCAATTTGCTCGGGAGTTGGAGGAATCTCTTCTTGAATTATGTCACAATGTATTCGTTCCATTTCACTGTCTTCCATATCGACCTTAGAATTCAGCATATCTGTTAAAATAAAAAATAAAAAATTGTTGGTGTGTCTCTGAAAATTATATAAGTAGAATTTTACTTTGTTGTCTTGAGAAAGAGAAACCTTTGGTGTAGTTGATTAATGACAGTGCGGCGGTATCTCTGTATTGGCTGATTATTTGATACAGAATTTTCTTCCTCAACCCCGGGACTTGTTCTTTTGTTAGGTACACTGTTTCTCCACCATCGGTGTAGTGCTTTGTGTTCATGAACATGTAGAACGCACAGTCGAGTCTGCAGGTAGAAGCATGATTGGTTATTGTCGTTGTCCAAAGATGGTTGGGCAATTTAGGTGAAGTTGTCCTAACGTCCTATGTTTTTTATGTATTGAATTAATAGATAAATTGTTACAGTGAGTAAGGAAAAGGAGAAAGGTTTGTAGTGCTTACGTTGCTCCCTGAAGTGGCACCTGCATTTTGACCTTTTCAAAATGGTCAATACTACTTGGAGACAGCTAGAGCAATTTGCTTACTTGCTTCCATATCCTCTTTACTCTGTTTGTTACTGTGTTGAAGTAATCCATTGTTCCTTCATGTTCAACTGCTAAAGAGTCAAGGAGTTCGAAGCGCTCTTTTTTTCATGTTTATTGTAACAACGAAGTAGTGGCCCATACTCACAGCTCCTTCTTGAACAGGCCCGCCTATGCAAACTGGTAGAAAGAACTGCAAAACGGAAAATAAATAAGTAAGGGATCCTTCTTGAATTTAGTCATGATTTGTTGATCGTTAGTCGGAATTGCAGTGCCAAGATTGTATTTCTTATCTGCAACATGAGATGTGCTTACTATGTCGAAATCTTGTAGTTGCTCTCCTTCTTCCAGATCAAGGAATCTTTTAATCCTTTTAGGCATTGTCTTGTCTCTGACATGTGCTTCGTCTTTATTTTTTAGCTCCAATGGATCTTCGTGGTTGGCCATGCGTATTGATGCCTGCTTTTTTTGTCACATGTGCATAAAAGAGGTTTGTAAATTCAATTGTACAGAAAGGTTGATTGATCGATATAGTGATATTCATTTGTTGAAACTTGAGGTTTACTTACGGTGTTGTACGTTGATAGAATCTTTCTCTTTGTGCCCCTGAATTGCTTTTTCAACATCTGTAGCATGACTGCCA
Source organism: Triticum dicoccoides (assembly GCF_002162155.2). NCBI lineage: Eukaryota > Viridiplantae > Streptophyta > Magnoliopsida > Poales > Poaceae > Triticum > Triticum dicoccoides. The sequence goes on along the minus strand of NC_041384.1, from coordinate 617,491,012 downwards.
TGGTTTCGCTGCGCACTGGCTTTCCAGACTTGAAGCTTTCCGCCATGAGGCTCACCGTTACTGTTGATGTCTCTGTATTTATAAAAATCTTGTGCCTGCAACACACACACACACACATATATAATGTATTTAGAAAAATCTCTGTATATATATTTACAGGTATACATGTAAAATCTTTAAGGGAGAAAATCATTGGAGGAATATAATTCGTTGGTGGTAACATGAACTTACCCTTTGTCCTCATTCGCTGTCATGACATTGTTGTACATGCGTTCGATCCCTTCATCTTTTGTGTCTTCTTCGATGGACAAGTTTTGTATGATCAATGGTTCACGTTCTGTTTGAGTGCCGTCCTGGCTTACCATCGTGTTTGTGGCGACAACATCTTTTACAGAACAATGTTTCTTGTCTGATGGTGCGGCCTTTTTCTTGTTGTTGTCTGACTCTCTCTCTGGAATGTTTGCTGCATGGTCTTCCAATGCACCGTGGCCCTTTGCTTCTTTGCTTGTTTCTGTGTGCGTGTCTTGTTGAGGTTTCTGCGTTGTCGTGTAAAAGCATGGTTAAAAAATAATTAAATATGCTCGTTATTTTCATTGTAGTTTAGCGTCCATTCCCTAAGAAAAATACTCAAATGTTTAAGTGTGTCTTTGAACGTTTTTTTGTAGCTTCACCTTTTCAACCATTTTCGCCGGTGCTGCCTCTTCGAGCTTTTCTTCTTTGAGTGGAGGTTTTTGGAGCTCCTCTGGATCTTTTTCTTTTGTTCTCCCATGGTGTCGTCGTTTTTTTCTTGTGGCTGTTGAGACATAGAGGTAGGTAAATGAGATTGCATTTGTGTTTTTGTTCACTTAAATATCTAATTTCCTTAAAAGCAGGTTATCTCACTTCACATTTTCAGTCTTTTGCGTCGACATTGACATCCCTGTTATTTCTTGCTCGGATAGCGGAGGTTTTCTGGCTTGGTCTACGGCGGTTACGCTGTCCGTTGTTCGAACAACATCTTCTGATTGTTCTATTCCCTTGTGTTGTTGTGTTTGTTGGTCTTGAATATTGGTGCTCTCCTCTGTTTCTTGCATCTCTCGGAACGCAAAAAAGTAATTAAAATGTGTCTGTTTTTTTATATGCTATAGAAAGAGGTTTTGTAGCTTGACCTCTACATTCAATCTCTCTTTTGTCGTTCCTGTTGCTTCTTCTCTGTCTTCTGGACTTTTTGTACATTGTTGAGCGGTAGCAGCAATTTCTATCGCTTCTTGAGGCACATCTTCTGCTTCATTTGTTTCTTTCTTCTGTTCAGTCAAAAATGTAAATAAAGTTTGGACTTCATCTGTGCATGCATAACTTTTTTTAATGTTGTAGGAGCAGGTGCGTGTAGCTTTACCTCGTTGGTCTTCGATGCTGGTGGCATGTCTTCTCCGTTGTATTTGTCATGTGACGACTTCTGTTTGGTCGGCGTACTGGGTACCATTTTAGTCGCCATTTGCCCTTGTTTTTTGGTTTGTTCTGTTTGTACCACTTGCTCTTCTTCGGGATGACTGTCCTTGTTTGTTTCCAGCATTTCATGAAAAAAGGAAAAGCATGGTTCATTCATTGCTTGTAATTCTTGTGTTACTGCGAGAGGTTGTGCTGGGTAATACATTTCTTATAAATTTTGGAAAAATGGTTCTTGTTGAATTTTACCTTTGCGCTGGTGGTTGGGATATCCGTTTCTGCGTCCACTTTTTCTTTGCTTTGTATACCAGCCTTGTGTGTGTCACCAGGTGCAGTCTCTGAGGCTTTCTCCCCTGTATCGGTCATCTGAAATGCTCTTGTGCTGGAGAGCTGTTCTATATCAACTTTCTGTTTTGCATGGGCATCCTCCTCTCTTTGTTGTGCTTGTAATAGCTGATAGATGAAACAATATGAGTTGATGGCATTTGGGCGAGATGGGTTTGGTAGTTTTACCTCTTCTTTGTTGTTTTCTTCTTATTTTTGTGCCGTGCTGTTAACGGTCGATGCTAGATCAGCCCGTGCCTCGTTTGCGGGAGCATTGATATGATACTTGTCCGGCTGGGTTTATATTTTGTTGCAGATTTGTCAGCTAACTCAAGACCATTTCTAGTTTAGAGAGAAGAGACTTTTTAGAAAGAAGAGACTGATTTTTTATACTCACTTCTTTGCTGCCTCCGATCCTGTTCGTCTCTTGTACTGCTCCTGTTGATGCTTTTGAGGGAGCATCATCTGTTGTTGGGTTGCTTGTTCTATTGCTTCCATCCTCTTGCTCGATGTTCTTGACGACATGCTGCTGTTGGCCTTTATGTTTCGGTGGCGTTCTCTTGTCGTGTCCCTGACAGAACTGAAGACATATTTTTTAGGTTCAAGCTTGAAAGCATCGCTTTCGAGTTACATGGATGATGTATTTGTTCTCATTTACCTGTTTTTCATCTTGATTCTCTGCTTCTGCAGCTACTTTTCTACCTTGTTTTTGATGTCCTTCAGCACTTGCTGTATTGGTTGATACATGCTCTTTTCTTTGCTCTTTTTGCACCTTGTTATGTTCTTTTGTCTCCCTCTGACTAATTCTCAAGGTCTGTGTTCTTGATTTTGTTATTCTTTTCTTCCTTTCATACTTGTTTTGTTGGTCTTCTTCTTCCTTCTTCCTTTTTCTCCTCGCTCCTGGTTCTGCTGTGGCTGCGAGTTCTTTTGTGTGGTTGCCATGTACAAGTGCAGCTGTGGCTCCTGCGTCTGCTCCATCCTGCAACTTCAGCGACGGCTCTTCGTGGGTTTTCTTTATAAAAAATAAAAATAAAATCAGCAGTTGTATTTATAAAATGTCGTATCTCCAGCAAGTCGTGGAGATGATCGTTGTCTTTCGCAGTTTGCTGTCAAATGTTAACTTTTACAATCTCGTGAGGCATGCAGGGGCAGTATGTATTGTAGAGGCACAAGTCTCTGACCAAGAGAAGCATGCTTCAAATGGCAGCTTTAACTGTCAGACACGGGGGCGTGGTACATTTATTCGGAGTGGCAATTGTTTTCAGTGATACAATCGCTGGTAGGAGCAGTGCTGTGTTTCTTCAGAGGCACTGTTATGTGTCCGTGTTGCAGTTGACGCTACGAGACGGTCAGGAAGAACGATAAGCAACGAGAGGCGGCGTCATGCAGCTACAAGAAGCACTCATACAGCTAGAGGAAAAACAAGAGACACAGATACGATGCTACGTGATGCACGGAGTTGAAGCTATGTGATTTCATGGACGTCTATTCGTGCTATGGTGCTATGTGAGGCACGGGCACAAACAAATAGTCGTGCACGGAAGTACCCGTGCAAGGTCGTCCCTAAGGTGTCCTATACGCTTTACAGTTTCAAGCATGGTCGTCGTGCTTGCCGAGGCACGGAGGTGAATGATGGAGCCTATGCCTTTGCGATAGTCACCTGCAATGTTAAGAAGGAAGTAAATCTTCATAGACCCGATACGTCGGAAGCTGGCCGTAAGGCACGCTTCTGCCTCTGCGTTTTCGGTGACATCACGTTTAGTGCCAGCAGCTCGACGTAACGCACGGACTCTATAGGAGTGGAGGCACCGAAGAGCCTTCGTGGGTTTTTTAAGTAGCTAGTTGGTGTTATTGACGGACAACCGTGCCTCTATAGTGTTCTTCTCTGAGGATCACGGGCGCAAGCAGTGTTTTCAAAGGAGAATAAACACCTAACTACCTCTGTATTCAAAATGTTTTTCCAAAGTGTTCCATACGAACGACTATTAATATTTGTGTGTGCACTGGTTTGTTAGAACATTGTGCACTGCTTTTAGGAGCATTCTGTAATTGTTGTCCTTGCATTTCGACGCTGCATCCACAAAGGTACTAGTGCATTGCATGCTCGTCATTTTTGTGGATTGCTATGTGTACCTGCTCTATGCGTTACGCTAATCGTATAGTATCTGTACTGTGTTTATATTTTTCAGTTCACGCCAATATATTCTAATAATAGGAAACTGCAACATTACACTGGAAATGAACTTGTTCAGAAGATATGTAAACTAGAAGCACAATTACAAGGTTATCTGTACTGTGTTTATATTTTTCAGTTCACGCCAATATATTCTAATAATAGAAAACTGCAACATTGCACTGGAAATAAACTTGTTCAATAGATATGTAAACTGTAAGCAAACTGCAAGGTTAACTACGACACAAGCAAATCTAAATTTAGAAGAAGCAAACGGCAGTCTTGAGAGAAAGCAAATCTAACGGGAAATCTAGAATGGCATGAGCAGTCTTCTAGTTACTTTTCTTGGCCGGGACCACCTGCTTCAGTAGTCGTAGTTGCCCCAGCACCTTGCGCGCTTCCTGGTCTGCTCCTTCTCGAGTTTTGCCTGGTGGAGGCCTTCCTGGATGATGGTGAGACGGCTCCATATCTCGTATGCAGCGTAAGCATCTTTTGCTGCGTACTCGATGTGCCTCATGGACAGGGGCATGCGCGCCCAGCACTGGTGCTCTGCGTTGGTGAGCTTCTTCTTCATGCTGTGGTAGTAGTCATGGACAATGATGCCTGAGACATCCCCAAGGGAGTCCAGACGCTTGGTAGCTGTAGGCACCCTCCATTCCTTCTGGATGTCGACGAAGTGGGCGATCTCTAGTCCAACGCGCCCGAGCATCTCTATGTCGCCGTCGATGGAGAAGCCAGCAAACGTGTATCTGGGGTCGGCGAGGAAGTTGTCGAACCTGGTGCAGTTCTTATCGGCGGCGCTCAGTTGGAAGAGCAACACCGGATGATCCTTGCCGACGGAGAGCTGGACGTGGGCTGGTTTCTGATCTTCGCCAACGTCGTTGGTGTACTCCACATCAACACCGATGATCTTGTGGCACTCGAATTCGAGGTGTCGCTCGTACTGCTCGATGGTGGTCGCCGCCTTGTGTAAGTCGTTGGTGTGGATCACGTGCAACTTGGTGTTGCCGTGGGCCTGCACCTCCATGAATTCCTTGATGAATCCCATGGCCTGGAGCAGTTGGTCCTTCTGCAACCTAGTTTTTCGTGGGGAACAATGAGTGGGAGCGCAATGGCGATTTCTGTTGTTTGTGTGTAAGAAGGCCGCGGCAAAAATCTAAATTTAAGGGCGGGGAAGCGGCAAAGGAGTGCACGATCTCACTGTCGATGCGGTTGTGCACATCGTGGCTTCTGGATCGTGGTTTCATCTCCTTGGTGGTGCGGTTGTGCACATCCCGAGTTTTTGATCGTGGTTTTTCTTTATAAAAATTAAAAATAAAATCAGCAGTTATATTTTTAGCAACCGTCGTATATCTAGCAAGTCGGGGAGATGTTCGTTGTCTTGCGTAGTTTGCTGTCAAATGTTAACTTTTACAAATTATCTTGTGAGGCATGCCGGGACAGTATGTAGAGGCACAAGTCTCTGACCAAGAGAAGCATGCTTGAAGTGGCTGGTTTAACTATCAGACACACGGGCGTGGTACATTCATTGGGAGTGGCAACTGTTTTCAGTGATACTTTCGCTGGTAGGAGCAGTGTTGTGTTTCTTCATAGGTACTATTGCAGCTGATGCTACAAGATGGACAGAAAGAACCAGAAGCAACGACAGGCGTGGATATGCAGCTGCAAGAAGCACTTATACAACAAGAGTTTTAAGTAGAGGCATAGATACGATGCTACGTCAGGCACGGAAATGAAGTTACGTGGTTCACGGACGTCAATTCGTGCTATGCTACGACGTGAGGCACGTGCATGAACAAATAGCCGTGCACTCAACTACATGCGCAAAAAACCACAGATGTGTTCCTGAGAAGCACCGGCCTTGCATGGTTTTTCTGCAAGGTGTGATTTGACATTTATCTAGGGCATTCCGGGTTTTACAAGTGTAGGAATAATCGTTTTACACTTATATGTTCTGTGGTAGAGGCACGACAATTACTCTTGTGACGAAAGAATGAACGTCGAATGTACGTGACGTGAGGATTGACAATAGGCGTCCGTTTACTATTTTCCCGGAATGTTTTTCAATTAACTTTGAGAGGCATGAATGTGACGACGGAACAGGCATGGTCATGTCTGAAATAGTGGCAAGGTGGTCCCTAATGTGTCCTGAATGTATCACCTATAATGCTGCACTCTTACAAGCACCGTCATTATTCTTGCAGAGGCACGGACGTGAGAGTCATGAATGTGTCGACTCAACAGGCACAGTCATGCCTGAAATAGTTGCAAGTACGAGATGGGCAGAAACAACGAGAAGAAACGAGGGGCATAGGCATGCAGCTGCGAAACGCACTCATACATCGAGTAGCACAGCTAGAGGCACAGGTACGATGCTACGTGAGGCACGGACATGAATCTATGTGAAGGCATGGATGTTTAAGGTGACTGAGGCATAGTGCTGTGCGGTTGACAGAGGTGTATGCTTGAGCTCATCGCAACAAATTACTTGGCATGACGCTATTCTGCGGAGCACCGTAGTGAAAAATATGTATACTACTGACGTGCGGAGCTAGCAACGTCACTAAACTATTCTGAAACATACTTCACCACAGCCATTCATCCTCCATTATTATTCAGCGAATCCCTTTATTATTATCAGAGATAAATAAACTAACCCACACAACGGTTCACCTTCTTTGACAGGGAACTTTCACCACCGTCCTCTTGGACGTAATTATATGCTCAGTTACATACCATGACATAACTAAATAACAAAACTGATGTGTACAGGCTATTCAAAAGACAGACATAAACTACTGAACTAGGAAGTATAGCCACCGGCAACGCTCTATCAAGAAAGGTCGTTGATTATCATCCGCAGCAGCTTCATGTTTCCCAATGTTGGCCACCGCTTTTCAATTGTGACAAGGACAATTGAACCAGCCTTTAGCTAAGCTTCCCAGGCAAAATCTGAAAAACCGGTCACCTCCATTCTGTCGTCAGCTCGTATGGAGTACGTTGTGCTCATGTCTATTGCATCATACATCTTTGTTAGGCTGATACCACCGTTTTGAGGTAGATATCCCAGGTTCACCTTTAGAAGCCTCACAACGGCAGACGGGATTCTCTGCAGATTGTACCGATATTAGTAGATAAAATTAATGTGCAAGGACATAAAACATCGTAAATAGCAAACAAAACAATGGCAGTGGATCAAAACAAATATTAAATGACTAACCAGACGGCCATTTATGACATTGGTGACTTTACACGCTGCACAAAGGGTATGGTGGGGAAGTCGTCAGACTCAAACGCATGGTATATCATCTGTCCTAATTGTCTGTATGAGAGGTTAACGCCTCGACCGAACACTGTTTTCCCAATATACTCCCTCTCCGAGTCATTTAGAAAATCAAGAGCTGCATGGAACAAAATAACTCAATTTCAAACAAATTTGTTTAAATAGATGAACTCGGTATTTAAGTTTAAAATGAATGGTTAAATTCAATGCATGTGATCAAGTTGGGATGATAATCAACAGAATTGCAAAAAATGTTTTCAAAATAACTTTGACTGTAAGTATGTCACCAAACAAGATGGAAGTTTGTGCACTTACCTAGTGATGGTTTGGGGAGGGGCCTGTGACCTCCTCGGGAATCACTGAGTCTCAGATCTATGTCAATGGACAGACTCCCAGTATCCAGGTTTATGATGATTAGATCTCGATAATGAAGATCGTAGTCACTAATTAACTTTTCCCAGCCAGGTCCATGAATTTTAGACCTGTTAGGTTCATCGGTGATGTAGATCTCATATGACAGATCCTCGTTGGTGATCAATACTGGATTTCTTTGTTTTCCTTCTTCTTGGAATGCTTCCTCATTCCACCGATAGATTGAAGAAGTGACTTGCTGCCTGCAGTAGCATGGCACATACTGCGCAAGAAAAAAAATCTTACCAGGCATGTATAACCAAGACAGATAGCGCTTATCATATATGTACCAATTGTTTTCAACAGGTTGCTATTTGATAAAACAAGGTACATCAAAAATTGAAAACATATCATTAAATGCTTAAATGTAGGCATTCCATTCAAACAATATGGTAGAAACTTTTATTTCCTTCATTAGAAATATACGCTAGTTGGTAGTAACTGATGGGCAGCATGGGGTGGCAAACATTTCTCCTTACCATGCATGTCTTGAAGCATCGAGGAAGATGCACTGTTATCGCGCTGTGAAGAACGCCTGACTCCAGTCCGGAGCAACCGAAGTTGGTACTTATATAACAGCGCATGGTTTCCCCTGTAATACATTGCAAAAAAACGTTTATATGAAATTCTCAACACAAGGAGAATTTCATTATCTTGAAAAACTATTCGGCTAAACCAACATTTTTACATAAATAGTCGTTCACAAGCAATTTCCTAAAAAGGATTTCTGCTGCTTGGTTTTAAAAGCAGCTTTAGCAAATGTATATTTCAAGACAAGACAGACAAAAAGGAGAAACAACAGTCTATCATCAGGCGTCTCAACGGAGTGTTTGTAACATTAAAATTATATGTAAATTGGTCAGAGCTGCACCCAGCAACAACGTCATCCGCGACCATACGCCACCGTCACCGACGCCAACCACCGGAACATGTGTGGCTAGGTGGTATTTGAAACGGGTGATCTATCAACGTTAATCGCTCACCTGTGACTTGGACTTCCAGCAATTTAAACTACCAACCTCCCTCGACGAAGTTCATCGCTCACCTGTGACTTGGACGCTGCAGGTCGCTGCAGCTCGTAGCGTTCTCAAGCACAAACGCCGACTTCAAATCAACCCCACCCCTAAGAGGCACGGGTCCTGTACAGGTTCGGCCTCGTAATGCGTTGATTTGGTCTGGATCACAGCGAATTTCCAGGCAATTCCTAGCATAACAGTGCAGATGCGTCGCTTTCAATCACGGAGAGACGAAACAACAGGGAGGAAAACTGATCGGAGCGAAAAATTCACATAGAAATTAAGAGAAAATGGACTAACCCTGGATCTAGAGGGAGAATCGAGAGAGAAGAGACGATGAAGCTACAACGGGTGAGTGGGAGTGGGCGGTCTGGGTTGGCACAAAGCAGAGCAGACAGTTATAATACACACCTGCTCACTGGCATGGGGCTATAGGCTTATTATAGGAGCATAGAGGCACGCACGGACGGCCCCGACACGCACATACTTACATGCATATAAGGCACAGTTTTGTTTATGTTTTTAAAATTTTCTCAGTGGGGCGTTCACTGAGGCAGGTTGTGCACGTCCATGACGCACGACCATGCTTCTGTTTTCCGAAGTATTTTTCCCTAGTACGGTCTCTCTGAGAGACAATGACGTGAAGCCACGGTGCGCATCGTCGTGTAAGGATAAGAATGAGACGCACGGAAAGGCCTCTGTATTCTAAATGTACGTGCGGACGACGTATAGACGTCTTTTGTGTTCCCCTAGTTGTTTTGGAATGACATGGCCATTCCTAGTTGTGTTCTCCTAGTTGATTTCACATGACACGGCCATTGCTAGTTGTGTTCTCCTAGTTGTTTTTGCATGACACGACCACTCCGAGGGACAGTGGAGTGAAGCCACAGTGCACACGGTTATCCAAGGAGAAAATGCAGTGAAGTGCCTCAGTTTTCGTAACACTTTAAGTTGCTTGTTCATTGAGAGAGGCACGGGTGTATGTTTAAATGACGCAAAAGACCGTGCTACTATTTTTTGAAATGTTCATTTCTGACACGGTCTCTCGGAGGGACACGATGTCTACAATTAAAAGGGGCATCAATTTTGTTCAATATGATAATGAGAAACGGGAACCCAGCATCTAAAAAAGTGATTGAAGGTTCGTTGCTGACCTTAAGTCATTATCACAGCATTCCAAATGTTTTCAGAGATGTGTTTGAAGGAAATATGCCCTAGAGGCAATAATAAAGTTATTATTTATTTCCTTATAATCAAGATAAAAGGTTTATTATTCATGCTAGAATTGTATTAACCGGAAACATAATACATGTGTGAATACATAGACAAACAAAGTGTCACTAGTATGCCTCTACTTGACTAGCTCGTTAATCAAAGATGGTTATGTTTCCTAACCATGAACAATGAGTTGTTATTTGATTAACGGGATCACATCATTAAGAGAATGATCTGATTGACATGACCCATTCCATTAGCTTAGCACCCGATCGTTTAGTATGTTGCTATTGCTTTCTTCATGACTTATACATGTTCCTGTAACTATGAGATTATGCAACTCCCGTTTGCCGGAGGAACACTTTGGGTGCTACCAAACGTCACAACGTAACTGGGTGATTATAAAGGAGCATTACAGGTGTCTCCAAAGGTAGATGTTGGGTTGGCGTATTTCGAGATTAGGATTTGTCACTCCGATTGTCGGAGAGGTATCTCTGGGCCCTCTCGGTAATGCACATCACATAAGCCTTGCAAGCATTGCAACTAATGAGTTAGTTGCGAGATGATGTATTACGGAATGAGTAAAGAGACTTGCCGGCAATGAGATTGAACTAGGTATGGGATACTGATGATCGAATCTCGGGCAAGTAACATACCAATGACAAAGGGAACAACATATGTTGTTATGCGGTCTGACCGATAAAGATCTTCGTAGAATATGTAGGAGCCAATATGGGCATCCAGGTCCCGCTATTGGTTATTGACCAGAGACATGTCTCGGTCATGTCTACATTGTTCTCGAACCCGTAGGGTCCGCACGCTTAAGGTTACGATGACAGTTATATTATGAGTTTATGCATTTTGATGTACCGAAGGTTGTTCGGAGTCCGAGATGAGATCACGGACATGATGAGGAACTCCGGAATGGTCCGGAGATAAAGTTTGATATATATGATAATAGTGTTTGATCACCGGAAGGGTTCCGGAAATCACTGGAAGGGGTTCCAGATGTTTCCCGAAATGTTTGGGTACGAGAACACTTTTTTTGGGCCAAAGGGGAAAGCCCACAAGGTTTTTAGAAAGCGCAAATGGAAGTTTTGCGGAGTCCAGGGGCCAGATGCCAGGGTCCCTGGCGTCTGGGTCCAGACGCCGGGATCCCTGGCGTCTGGCCCTGGAGTCCGAGAAGGACTCTTGCCTATCGGGTGAAACCGACTTTGTGGAGACTTTTACTCCAAGTTTCGACCCCAGGGCTCAAGATATAAATAGAGGGGCAGGGCTAGCACCAAAGACAGAAAAAGAAACACAAGTTGATCCACGTGATCTATTCCTTAGCCGTGTGCGGTGCCCCCAGCCACCATAGTCCTCGATAATACTGTAGCGGAGTTTAGGCGAAGCCCTGCTGCTGTAGTGCATCAAGATCGTCACCACGCCGTCGTGCTGACGGAACTCTTCCCCGACACTTTGCTGGATCAGAGTCCGGGGATCGTCATCGAGCTGAACGTGTGCTCGAACTCGGAGGTGCCGTAGTTTCGGTGCTTGATCGGTTGGATCGTGAAGACGTACGACTACTTCCTCTATGTCGTGTCAACGCTTCCGCAGTCGGTCTGCGTGGGTACGTAGACAACACTCTCCCCTCTTGTTGCTATGCATCACATGATCTTGCGTGTGCATAGGAAATTTTTTGAAATTACTACGAAACCCAATAGTGGCATCCGAGCCTAGGTTATTTATGTTGATGTTATATGTACGAGTAGAACACAAGTGAGTTGTGGGCGATATAAGTCATACTACCTACCAGTATGTCATACTTTGGTTCGGCGGCATTGTTGGAAGAGACGACCCGGACCAACATTACGCCTACGCTTACGCGAGACCGGTTCCCCCGACGTGCTTTGCACATAGGTGGCTTGCGGGCGACTGTCTCTCCAAATTTAGTTGAAGCAAGTATGGCTACGCCCAGTCCTTGCGAAGGTTAAAACGGAGTCTATTTGACAAACTATCGTTGTGGTTTTGATGCGTAGGTAAGATTGGTTCTTGCTTAAGCCCGTAGCAGCCACGTAAAACTTGCAACAACAAAGTAGAAGACGTCTAACTTGTTTTTGCAGGGCATGTTGTGATGTGATATGGTCAAGACATGATGATGAATTTTATTGTATGAGATGATCATGTTTTGTAACCGAGTTATCGGCAACCAGCAGGAGCCATATGGTTGTCGCTTTATTGTATGCAATGCAATCGCGATGTAATGCTTTACTTTTGTCACTAAGCGGTAGCGATAGTCGTAGAAGCACGAGCTTGGCGAGACGACAACGATGTTGCGATGGAGATCAAGGTGTCACGCCGGTGACGATGGTGATCACGACGGTGCTTCGGAGATGGAGATCACAAGCACAAGATGATGATGGCCATATCATATCACTTATATTGATTGCATGTGATGTTTATCCTTTTATGCATCTTATCTTGCTTTGATTGACGGTAGCATCATAAGATGATCTCTCACTAAATTATCAAGAAGTGTTCTCCCTGAGTATGCACCGTTGCAAAAGTTCTTCGTGCTGAGACACCATGTGATGATCGGGTGTGATCGGTTCTACGTTCAAATACAACGGGTGCAAAACAGTTCCACACACGGAATACTCAGGTTATACTTGACGAGCCAAGCATATACAGATATGGCCTCAGAACACGGAGACCGAAAGGTCGAGCGTGAATCATATGGTAGATATGATCAACATAACGATGTTCACCATTGAAAACTACTCCATCTCACGTGATGATCGGTTATGGTTTAGTTGATTTGGATCACGTAATCACTTAGAGGATTAGTGGGATGTCTATCTAAGTGGGAGTTCTTAAGTAATATGATTAATTGAACTTAAATTTATCATGAACTTAGTCCTGGTAGTATTTTGCAAATTATGTTGTAGATCAATAGCTCGCGTTGTTGCTTCCCTGTGTTTATTTTGATATGTTCCTAGAGAAAATTGTGTTGAAAGATGTTAGTAGCAATGATGCGGATTGGATCCGTGATCTGAGGTTTATCCTCATTGCTGCGCAGAATAATTATGTCCTTGATGCACCGCTAGGTGACGGACCTATTGCAGGAGCAGATGCAGACGTTATGAACGTTTAGCTAGCTCAATATGATGACTACTTGATAGTTTAGTGCACCGTGCTTAATGGCTTAGAATCGGGACTTCAAAGATGTTTTGAACGTCATGGAGCATATGAGATGTTCCAGGAGTTGAAGTTAATATTTCAAGCAAATACCCGAGTTGAGAGATATGAAGTCTCCAACAAGTTCTATAGCTAAAAGATGGAGGAGAATCGCTCAACTAGTGAGCATGTGCTCAGATTGTCTGAGTACTACAATCGCTTGAATCAAGTGGGAGTTAATCTTCCAGATAAGATAGTGATTGACAGAATTCTCTAGTCACCATCACCAAGTTAGTAGAACTTCGTGATAAACTATGATATGCAAGGGATAACGAAAATGATTCCCAAGCTCTTCGTAATGCGGAAATTGACGAAGGTGGAAATCGAGAAAAACATCAAGTGTTGATGGTAGACAAGACCACTAGTTTCAAGAAAAGGGCAGAGGGAAGAAGGGGAACTTCAAGAAGAACAGCAAGCAAGTTGCTGCTCAAGTGAAGAAGCCCGAGTCTGGTCCTAAGCCTGAGACTAAGTGTTTCTACTGCAAAGGGACTGGTCACTGGAAGCGGAACTACCCCAAGTGATTGGCAGATAAGAAGGATGGCAAAGTGAACATAAGTATATTTGATATACATGTTATTGATGTGTACTTTACTAGTGTTTATAGCAACCCCTCAGTATTTGATACTAGTTCAGTTGCTAAGAGTAGTAACTCGAAACGGGAGTTGCAGAATAAACAGAGACTAGTTAAGGGTAAAGTGACGATGTGTGTTGGAAGTGGTTCCAAGATTGATATGATCATCATCGCACACTCCCTATACTTTCGGGATTAGTGTTGAACCTGAATAAGTGTTATTTGGTGTTTGCGTTAAGCATGAATATGATTTGATCATGTTTATTGTAATACGGTTATTCATTTAAGTAAGAGAATAAATTGTTGTTCTGTTTACATGAATAAAACCTTATATGGTTACACACCCAATGAAAATAGTTCGTTGGATCTCGATCATAGTGATACACATAATCATAGTATTGAAACCAAAAGATGCAAAGTTAATAATGATAGTGCAACTTATTTGTGGCATTGCCGTTTAGGTCATATTGGTGTAAAGCGCATGAAGAAACTCCATGCTGATGGAATTTTGGAATCACTTGATTATGAATCACTTGATGCTTGCGAACCATGCCTCATGGGCAAGATGACTAAGACTCCATTCTCCGGAGCGAGCAACTGACTTATTGGAAATAATACATACTGATGTATGCGGTCCGATGAGTGTTAAGGCTCACGGCAAGTATCGTTATTTTCTGAACTTCACAGATGATTTGAGCAGATATGCGTATATCTACTTGATGAAACATAAGTCTGAAACATTTGAAAAGTTCAAAGAATTTCAGAGTGAAGTGGAAAATCATCGTGACAAGAAAATAAAGTTTCTACGATATGATCGCAGAAGTAAAATATTTGAGTTACGAAGTTTGGTCTTTAATTAAAACAATGTGGAATAGTTTCACAAACTCATGCCACCTGGAACACCACAGCATAATGGTGTGTCCGAATGTCATAACCGTACTTTATTAGATATGGTACGATCTATGATGTCTCTTACCGATCTACCACTATCGTTTTGGGGTTATGCATTAAAGACAGCTGCATTCACGTTTAAAAGGGAACCATCTAAGTCCGTTGAGACGACACAATCTGAACTGTGGTTTGGCAAGAAACCAAAGTTGTCATTTCTTAAAGTTTGGGACTGCGATGCTTATGTGAAAAAGTTTCAACATGATAAGCGCGAACCCAAATCGGAGAAGTAAATCTTCATAGGATATCCAAAGGAAACTATTGGATACACCTTCTATCACAGATCCGAAGGCAAGACTTTTGTTGCGAAATTCGGAGTCTTTCTAGAGAAGGAGTTTCTCTCGAAAGAAGTGAGTGGGAGGAAAGTAGAACTTGATGAGGTAACTGTACCTGCTCCCTTATTGGAAAGTAGTTTATCACAAAAATCTGTTTCTGTGACTACTACACCAATTAGTGAGGAAGCTAATGATGATGATCATGTAACTTCAGATCAAGTTACTACCAAATCTCGTAGGTAAACCAGAGTGAGATCCACACCAGAGTGATACGGTAATCCTATTCTGGAAGTCATGTTACTAGACCATGACGAACTTGCGAACTATGAGGAAGCAATGATGAGCCCAGATTCGGCGAAATGGTTTGAGGCCATGAAATCTGAGATATGATCCATGTATGAGAACAAAGTATGGACTTTGATGGATTTGCCCGATGATCGGCAAGCCATAGAAAATAAATGGATCTTCAAGAGGAAGAGTACGCTGATAGTAGTGTTACTATCTACAAAGATAGAATTGTCGCAAAAGGTTTTCGACAAGTTCAAGGTGTTGACTACGATGAGATTTTCTCACTCGTATCTATGCTTAAGTCTGTCCGAATCATGTTAGAAATTGCCGCATTTTATGAAATCTGGCAAATGGATAAACAAAACTGCATTCCTTAATAGATTTATTAAAGAAGAGTTGTATATGATACAACCAGAAGGTTTTGTCAATCCTAAAGGTGCTACCAAAATATGCAACCTCCAGCGATCCATCTATGGACTGGTGCAAGTATCTCGGAGTTGGAATATACGCTTTGATAAGTTGATCAAAGCATATAAGTTTTATACAGACTTGCGGTGAAGCCTGTATTTACAAGAAAGTGAGTGGGAGCACTACATCATTTCTGATAAGTATATGTATGACATATTGTTGATCGGAAATAATGTAGAATTATTCTGCAAAACATAAAGGAATATTTGAAAGGAGTTTTTCAAAGAAAGACCTCGGTAAAGCTGCTTACATATTGAGTATCAAGATCTATAGAGATAGATCAAACGCTTAATTGGACTTTCACAAACAACATACCTTGACAAAATTTTGAAGAAGTTCAAAATGGATCAAGCAAAGAAAGGATTCTTGCCTGTGTTACAAGGTGTGAAATTGAGTAAGACTCAATGCCCGACCACTGCAGAAGATAGAGAGAATATGAAAGATGTTCCCTATGCATCAGCGATAGGATCTATAAAGTATGCCATGTTGTGTACCAGATCTATTGTATACCCTACACTGTGTTAAGCAAGGGAGTACAATAGTAATCTAAGAGTAGATCACTGGACAACGGTCAAAATTATCCTTAGTGGAATAAGGAAATATTTCTCAATTATGGAGGTGACAAAAAGGTTCATCGTAGAAAGTTACGTTGATACAAGTTTTGACACAGATCTGGATGACTCTAAGTCTCGATCTAGATACATATTGAAAGTGGGAGCAATAAGCTAGAGTAGCTTCGTGCAGAGCATTGTTGACATAGAAATTCGCAAAATACTTACGGATCTGAATGTGACAGACCCGTTGACTAAAATTATCTCACAAGCAAAACATGAACACACCTTAGTACTCTTTGGATGTTAGTCACATAGCGATGTGAACTAGATTATTGACTCTAGTAAACCCTTTGGGTGTTTATCACATATTGATGTGAACTATTGTTGTTAAATCACATGGCGATGTGAACTAGATTATTGACTCTAGTGCAAGTGGGAGACTGAAGGAAATATGCCCTAGAGGCAATAATAAAGTTATTATTTATTTCCTTATAATCATGATAAAAGGTTTATTATTCATGCTAGAATTGTATTAACCGAAAACATAATACATGTGTGAATACATAGACAAACAAAGTTTCACTAGTATGCCTCTACTTGACTAGCTCGTTAATCAAAGATGGTTATGTTTCCTAACCATGAACAATGAGTTGTTATTTGATTAACGGGATCACATCATTAAGAGAATGATCTGATTGACATGACCCATTCCATTAGCTTAGCACCCGATCGTTTAGTATGTTGCTATTGCTTTCTTCATGACTTATACATGTTCCTGTAACTATGAGATTATGCAACTCCCGTTTGCCGGAGGAACACTTTGGGTGCTACCAAACGTCACAACGTAACTGGGTGATTATAAAGGAGCATTACAGGTGTCTCCAAAGGTAGATGTTGGGTTGGCGTATTTCCAGATTAGGATTTGTCACTCCGATTGTCGGAGAGGTATCTCCGGGCCCTCTCGGTAATGCACATCACATAAGCCTTGCAAGCATTGCAACTAATGAGTTAGTTGCAAGATGATGTATTACGGAACGAGTAAAGAGACTTGCCGGCAACGAGATTGAACTAGGTATGGGATACTGACGATCGAATCTCGGGCAAGTAACATACCGATGACAAAGGGAACAACGTATGTTGTTATGCAGTCTGACCGATAAAGATCTTCGTAGAATATGTAGGAGCCAATATGGGCATCCAGGTCCCGCTATTGGTTATTGACCGGAGACATGTCTCGGTCATGTCTACATTGTTCTCGAACCCGTAGGGTCCGCACGCTTTAGGTTACGATGACAGTTATATTATGAGTTTATGCATTTTGATGTACCGAAGGTTGTTCGGAGTCCGAGATGAGATCACGGACATGACGAGGAACTCCGGAATGGTCCGGAGATAAAGTTTGATATATATGGTAATTGTGTTTGATCACCGGAAGGGTTCCGGAAATCACCGGAAGGGGTTCCGGATGTTTCCCGAAATGTTTGGGTACGAGAACACTTTATTTGGGCCAAAGGGGAAAGCCCACAAGGTTTTTGGAAAGCGCAAAAGGAAGTTTTGCGGAGTCCAGGGGCCAGACGCCAGGGTCCCTGGCGTCTGGGTCCAGACGCCGGGATCCCTGGCGTCTGGGTCCAGACGCCGGGATCCCTGGCGTCTGGCCCTGGAGTCCGAGAAGGACTCTTGCCTATCGGGTGAAACCGACTTTGTGGAGACTTTTACTCCAAGTTTCGACCCCAGGGCTCAAGATATAAACAGAGGGGCAGGGCTAGCACCAAAGACAGAAAAAGAAACACAAGTTGATCCACGTGATCTATTCCTTAGCCGTGTGCGGTGCCCCCAGCCACCATAGTCCTCGATAATACTGTAGCGGAGTTTAGGCGAAGCCCTACTGCTGTAGTGCATCAAGATCATCACCACGCCGTCGTGCTAACGGAACTCTTCCCCGACACTTTGCTGGATCGGAGTCCGGGGATCGTCATCGAGCTGAACGTGTGCTCGAACTCGGAGGTGCCGTAGTTTCGTTGCTTGATCGGTTGGATCGTGAAGACGTACGACTACTTCCTCTACATCGTGTCAACGCTTCCGCAGTCGGTCTGCGTGGGTACGTAGACAACACTCTCCCCTCTCGTTGCTATGCATCACATGATCTTGCGTGTGCGTAGGAAATTTTTTGAAATTACTACGAAACCCAACAGTGTTCACACGGACGTATGATTTTCACAACCTCTTGATGCACGTTCGTTTCCCGTGGGGTGCACAGATGTCCTTCAGAGAGGCGCAGTTGGAGCAGTTGCAGCTTTGCAGTGGATGCATGTTGCTTTTAAAAGACAGAATTTCATGCCAAGCAACTGAGATAAACAAGAGGATACTAGTTTGATTTTTGAGCATTTGTGTGAGCTGCTTTCTTTTATCATAGGGTCCAGAAACATATGATCGGTATTGAAAACAAAAAGCATGTACATAATTGCTTGACCATGTTTACACAATGTACTCATTCAATATAGCATGTACATATCTTCAGACCTATTTTTCAGCATCCACAGTTGAATGGATCTGGCAAATCCAGATATTCAACACCTGTGTTTTAAGTCCATGTGCATGTGCTCGCAAGTTGTTGTTAATTTAAGCTCTGCGCAATTAGAAGCCCTTTTGTCCATCTGCAGTACCTCTTCTTGCCGTTTGTAAAATTCACGAGTGAAATTTCTGCACATGCCAAACTTAAGCCTGATGGTCAGTAGCATCCTAGCATTGAGAATAAAGAATGTCACAAATTCAGTGTTTGCATCTGTGACATCATAGTCTTCCAGCGTTAATGTCCTCAAACAAATGTCGTGATTATTGAGAAACACCCGCTGCTTTTGGCGCCATTCATTTGTTATACCTCTTTGATCCCATCCTCCCCCCTAAACACACGAGAAGAGTAAACTTAAGAGTTAGTGCCAGTATATTATGCATATTTTGCGTGGGCTTTCAACTTGTGTGAAATCATCACCTCGATAAACAAGTTTTGCAAGCATTGAAAGCATCACAGCAAGTCAACAATCTGATCCAGGTTAAAGCATGTCTATGAGATAAACAAGGTCTTGACGGAATACAGCACCGCGTGTAGGCTACTTATGCAGAGACCCTTCATTAAGCACATAACATTATATTATTAGCTTGTGGATGCGAATCTGAAGTGCTTTTGAATAACGCGGGTCAAAGTAATGTGCAGAGGAAGTACCTGAATAACTGTAGTCCCAATGACGATATTTGTTTCGCTGGGTAATTCAGAAATTTTTCCCAGTGTGTCCAGCACAGGTGCGGAAAAAACTGTTATCTGTAGTTGTGCATCTACAGAATCATGTAGCAGTCTTCGGAGGGAAGGCGCATCCTCAATGGTCAGTTTTCCTCCGTCGGAACGAATGCCAATGCTTACAAGCCTAGCTGACTTTATTCGTAGACAGCAGAATTTCTTGTTGCAAACAAGCAGCGGGCACTGCAGGGCAGGGCAACCGTGGTGGATGAACTTCTCCAAGGAGACATCTGATATATAAACCTCCACAAGTGAAAGTCTCCTGAGCAGTGGGAGGCAAAGCATTTCCACAAGATTGTCTTCTAGTTTGCACATGGCGAAGGTGATGGTGTGGAGAGACGAGCGAAATCTCGAGATGGATGCCGGTGGCGACGACATAGAAGAAGGGATTCTTCGTGCTTGCCTGGTCACTGGGTAGAAGAACTTTGGGAATATATGATAGAACTCTAAAACCTGGAGTTGGTCCAGATTCCGAGTCAGGAACAACTCATCGACGCCACAAGGTTCACACTAGATGTAGCTTATCGGGATGCAGAGGCGGCAAATCGGGCCCTTGTGATCGGAGAGGATAGATACAGGAAGACTGAAGCCATCTGCGACAGATTCTCCGCGGCAGTTGCAACTAAGATGTCGGCAGTGAGTTCCGACGTATATTTCCTGGACGATTTGCTTGCTCGGGAGAACGCGGATGATTTGGCAATAGTTTTTTTCCAGAGATCTGGTAGAACGAGTATCAAGGATCACACAAAAGTCGAGATCGAGTGGTGTGGTGCGCCATATGCGGCACCACCGAGATGTGAGCACTTGTTTGCGCATGCCTTCCTTTATGGGCAGACGAGAGATGATCTCGGATGGCGTCGGGAAGATCGCTGATGCGGTCCGGACCAGACTCAACATGGTTCTCGGATCCAGTGGGCGAGCCATAGCCGCTCCTCTTAACGAGCTTAGAGGGCACGGCTACAGCGACGAACCTCGTCTTGTTGCTTGAGGCACGCTTCTTCATCTCCATTGCCAAGCTCGTTCCGCCTCCGTTGCAGGTCTCTGTGCGGTGGATCTGGGAAAAGGGTTAGGGTTTTACGATCCATAAAGACGACAATATATATATGTACCTAATCTAGAAGATTTCGACAGACGTGGTGGAATAGTCACGGCGTAGACAGACGTGCGTCTTCACGAGGCACGGGTATCAACTATCCAGATACAAATAAGTTTCATGGGGGAGGAATGTGTCCGAATACTCAGTTAGAAACGCACGGTTGCGCGGTCTGTAGAGACACGGGGGTGTGGCGCCACCACACGGGGGCAAATCTCATCTAAGGCACGTGCGTGCAGGCGGTGGAGGCATCTAATTGCAGTCTGTACAAGCACGGACCTCGTTGAAACCTCCACAGAGCCAGCTATCAACTCCCTGGATGCACAAAAGTGTGGTGCCAGAGGCATGCCTGCGAACACTCAGGTGAAAAGACACATTTGTGAAGTCTCTGGATCCACGGCGGTGTGTCTCCAGCGGAACATAAAAGCCACGGCTCGTGGCACGTGGGGCACAAGGGTGCAGGCTCCGGAGGCACCGAAGTCTAGCCTCTACAGACACGTACGATCGACAACCCTCTGAATACACAAAATTTCGGTGGCAGAGGCATGGATCAGAATACTCAGCTATGGAGGCACGGTTGTGTATTCTCTGCAATCACAAGGGTCACGGCAAGTGTTTGCCTCTGCCACCGAAATGAAGCCTCTTAGGCACGTGTATTGAAACACCAGAGGCGCGGAAATGAAGCCGCTTAGGCACGAGTGTCAGCCCAATGGATGCACAAAAGTGTGGTGGCAGAGGCATGGGTGAGAATGCTCTACTGGAGAGGCACCATTGTGAGCTCTCTGGACCCGCGGGCGTCTGGCTCCACGGGCACCTAACAGCCATGGCTTTTGTCAGCTATGGAGGCACGTAGACGCAGAAAAGTCCCTGACTCGGTATAAACCCTATCTAGGTGCAGAAAAGTGTGAGCAGAAGGTGCCGAAGTAAGGGCTCTACATGCACGTGTACCAACCTTCTTAATACTCAGTTAGAAAACCACGGTTGTGAAGCTTCTAGACAAAGTCCGACCTTAACACGAAGAATAGCCGTCATGTCATGAGACACACGGTTTTATTGGCCTACCAATCACGGACTTGCTTCGGTATTGGAAATGTTCTCACTGACGATTTCATTATCAGTGGGAACATCGTACTATACTAAGAAAGAGTCAGTGTCGTGATGGTAAAATACTCAGAATCTTTCCACTGAAACATTGATGTTTGCACAGTTACAACACTTTCGTTTGCACAGTTACAACACTTTATAATCAAGGATTGTTATGGCAAGCTTACAGACGGTACAAAATATTACAAGGGTAGTCTGTTCATGTTCAGACGAAACGCACGTTCAAAAAGGGGCAACAACATGTTACCCTGCAAGCTTGGACAACTTACTCCAGCTCTGTGTTCAGCAGTCACATCTGAATGGGTCCGTCAAATCCAGGTATTCAACACGCGTGAGTTTTAAATAAAAGAACCAGTGCTTGCACGCTCCCGATACAATCATGCCTTGTGCACTCATGAAGGCGTGGACATTCATGCATTTCTTTGTTTCGGCGTTTCGGGTCACAGGCACGGGCATTAAACGTTCAAAGGCATGGTCGGTGGCGTTTAATCTGTGAGGCACGGAATGACCTATGTGAGATAGCCTGTTTTTAAAAGTTTATTTCCTTCAATTTCAAAGCACGGACGTGAACTCCCTACGGACACGGTTCCGTATTAAGCATCACGCTTCTTTCTTGATGTTACGTATATTGTTCGATAAAGGCATGGACATCGTGGCTGTCTGTGTTTCAGTGTTAGGGGTCAGAGGAATGGGCATAAAACACTCAAAGGCATGGTCGATCATATTACATGGAGTTATGATCACGGATTGAGAGGGAGCATGGTCGTCGCTTCCTTCCGCTCCGACAACAAGCACACCACGAGAAGGCAGCATCGCCGATGGAGCCACTTTGGACCTCTTGGTACTATGAGCAGCGCATTCTATCTCCACATCCATTGCTGCGGTGGCGCCGCCTACGACTAGTGTTCGGTGAGGTGGATCTGGAAGAGGCACGAGGAGAAGCCCATGGAGGCATACTTTAGTATTAGGCAGAGTCACGTTCATGTGTTTATTGCGCAATCCGTACATTTCATTAGCTGGACGGGTTTGAAGTCTCTGCAGCCACGGTTATGTGCGTTTGTGACTTTCTGTATTTCAGTGATAAGGGTCGTAGACACGGGCGTCAAATACACAAAGGCATCGTGTGGTATTATATAGAGTCATGTTCGCTTGTGTCTGTTTTCCAGATGATTCCGTCGAGTCGTTTAGACGGAGAGGCACGGACAAGAAGCCCATGGAGGCATACTTTAGTATTTGGCAGAGTCACGTTCGAGCATTTACTGCACAAACCGAACACGAGATAGACACTTAGCTTAGGTCTTCACTGCACACGTACAAAAAACACAAGGGCTTAAGAGAGGAGGAGGAGAAGATCTCAGAAAATAGAACGAGGATGAGGCACATGCACGTTTGTCAAGCCCACAAATGCATGACCTGTAGTTATCCAGAGTCACCTTGGTGTATCTTTGCGTTCCAAATGCATCCGTTGACTATATTACTAGGACAGGCATGGTCGGGATGTCGAGGGAGGCATGCATGTGTTTTACGCGGGGCCATGTTCATGCGTTGATTGTGGAAACACAACGTTTCGACGGGCATCTCCACCTACTCGGGTGTGAACTCCACGTGGCTCTGCCGTGGAAAACCAAGGGTCCGATGGACGTCTCCTCTGGTGATGTCGCTCTGGCTCGTCGCCCGAGGCCAGGCTTCGGCTATTTATGGCGGACAGACGGAGTTTCAAAACCCTAGCCACATACTCTTCCATCCTTTGCCCGCCGCCAGGCCATTCATTCCTCTTGGTGATCTCTATCCTCGCCCTCTCCGCCATGGCTGGCCAGGAGGAGACTACTGCGGAACCCAGTGTCCAGACACTGCAGGAGATCCAGGCTGACAAGGGCTCCTCATCTGTAAGTTCACTCTGCTTCCGCTTCATTCATTTTTTTCTTTCCTTCGGCTACTTGGTTTACTTGTGAAACGTGAATATGCCAGACGGACTCTCGAAACCCTAGCCACATCCCCTTCATCCTTTTGTGCGCCTCCAGGCCATCCACTCCTCTTGCTGTTCTCTATCCTGACACTTTCAGCCACGGCTGTGCAGAAGGAGACTCCTCTAGAGCACCATGTCCAGTCGCAGGAAAAGATCTCGGCTGGCGAGGGTTCCTCATCTGTGAGTTTGCTCCGCTTCGGCTTCATTCATTTTTTTCTTTCTTTCGGCTACTTGATTAAGTTATGATACATGTATCATTGTGGTGAGTTTCATCCTGATGTTCACGAGGGTGCGTCCTGCCATCAATCTGACATCTTCTCCTTTGACCAGATGAAGAACCTGTTCAATGCTGTGGAAGACTTCTAGAAGATATCAACGAAGTTGGACGAAGAGAACAAAGCCGTCATTACACTTCTGATGCATGAGAAGGCGCAGCTCGAACATCAGCGCGATAAGCTAAAGCTGGAATCATACGTTATGAAGAAACAGACCGAGGAACTTCGTGCCGAGCAACCAAAAAAGATGTCTCGCCGGACTAAGTAGACAGCAGCGACCCTGATCCTCGTATCTGAAGCTGTTAAGCAGTGCACTAAAAGTTTCTTATTTTGTCTTCCGTTACCTCGTGCCATCAGTAACTTTGATAACAAGTGTGTTTTACTTTCCTGGGTCACGTTAATTCCAAGTTTATGGCTACAGATGAACATTAACGTAATGGTCAGTTCTAGAGACATTGTTTTTAAAAGCACGGACGTGAAGTCTCTGCAGCCAAAGTTTTTGAACCAACTAGAGTCATGTCTTGTGCACACATGAAGGCGCCGACATTCCTGTCTTTCTTTGATCAGTGTTTTGGGTTACAAGAAGGCATAGTCGATGGTATTACATAGAATCACGCTAGCCTGTGACTGACGGAGACGCACGGACGTTTAGTGTTAAGGGTCACAGGCACGAGCATAAAACGCTCAAAGGCATGGTCGGTTGTATTACGGACACAAACTCCTGTAAATAAAAGTTCACAAGATATGGACTCTCTACGAACACAATTGCGTACTCAGTTGGGTCACGCTTTTTTCTTGATGTTACGTATATTATTCGATAAAAGCGCGGAGGTTTGTCGACGTATGTGTCATAGTGTTAAGGTTCACAGGCACGGGAGTACAGTCCTCAAAGTCATGGTATTGAATTATATAGAGTCACGCTCGCCTGTCTTTGTGTTCCGAATGATTCCGTCCACTCGATCAGATGAAGAAGCCTGGTCGTTAAACCCACAGAGGCAAAGCTTTGTCTTACGCACAGCACGTTCATTTTCTAATTGCGCAGAACCAGCAGAATTGGTTCAGATGAGGACACCCACTGTTTACTTTGTGAGGCACGGAATGGCTTATTCAAGAGACGATGGTCTCGTATATTGCTTGCAGTGTCGTGAGTCCCAGAAAGTCACGGCTTGCCATTGTGTAGAATCACGTTAGTTTGTCTACGTGTTCCAAATGAATCCGTTGAACTGTCCGCGAGCACAGGCACCGCCATGAAGCCCAAACAGGCATGGTTATGCTTTACATGGGATCACGTTCGTGCATTTATAGCGGAAACCTGCAACAGCCGCCTCATCCTTGATTCAGTGTTCCGGTCACAGGCACAGGCATGAAGCGCTCAAAGGCATGGTCAGCGGTATTACAATGAGTCACGCTAGACTGCGACTCAATCAGAGGAAGATGCATGTGCGTTTAGCCCACAGAGATGAACCTATGACGCACAGCCACGGACGTTTACTCTGCGAGGCACGGATTAGCCTATAAAAGAGACGCTTTCCTTGTATTTAAGAGCAAGGACGTGCAGTCCATACAGACACGGTTCCGAACTGAATTGTGTCACGCTTCTTTCTTGATAAAGGCATCGGCATTCGTGGCTGTCTGTGTTTCAGTGTCAAGGGTCACAAGCACAGACATACAACCCTCAAAGGCATGGCGTGCTATTATATAGAGTCACGCACAAGGGTTTTCTGATTGTATTCCGAATGAGTCGGTGGGCTCGGTCAAAAGGAGAGGCATATTTTGTTCTTACTCGGAGTCACGTTTATGCGTTTATTGCAGAAACCTAATAGGTTCGGGCGACTGTCCGTGTTAGAATTGTTTTCGTTGCATGACATTCGTGCCTTTATTGGGGAAACCCAACGCTTCGATGGGCGTTTCCTTAGATTCGGTTGTGAACGCCACATGCCGTTGCTCAGTAAACCCAGTCGTCTGATGGGCATCTCCTCAATAAATAGTGTTGGTACCCTAGCTAATAACAACATATATCAACATTGGTCCTAGTTGTAGCTTCACAGGACCACTTATGCCACACATGGAGGACAGCCTCGGTGCATGCTTTTTTTTGTGTGTCTGTGTCTGGATAAATGTCTTAAGGAAATTCAAATTGGTTCGGCCGAACACACTTCATCAGCCGAATTGGTTCAAATACCCGTGAGGCAGTTGGAAATGCAATTTTTTTTCTATGGGTACCGACACCTAGGGTCCCCTCGTCATCCACACAAACGCGCCACCACATGTACCACATTTGGCTAAGTGCACCTAGTACTCCACATCATTTTCAACTTCTTCCTCCCCTTCTCAACTAGCACCGCCGCCAGCTCCCGACCACGCATCTCTTCGTCTCCCGATCTGCGCGGCCGGCACCAAATACGGCAAGTAGGTGAGATCTCCCCTCACCCCCCTCGCGAATCTTCTTCCCTTCCCAAACCACATGCGTATCCCTCCGGGCGCAAATCTAATCCAGAAATTTTATTTGATACATGCGGTAGATGATTAGTTGATAGATATGATGGTTCTTTGTTAGATTGATGGATGTCGTAGTGTAGGATCTGAGCCGTACCAGGGAAAAGGGAGGAAGCACCATGTATTGTACTATGGTAGCGTACAATTCAACTTAGAGTTCAATATGTTCTTTGTAGAATGGAGGAAGCACCGTGTCGACTGGGCCAGTCACGGTGCCGGACCAGCCTTTGTACTGCCACGCTGTTCGGCATCTACTTCCAGCCTACTTTTGTTTTTGCAGCGGTAACAATTTATATGAACCTTCCGACAGTTCATTAATTTTGTTTTTTATTGTTATTTCCACTAATGCATTGTGTTTGTTATTTGTTTTTATCTTGCACAGATCGTCCCTTGCAATGTGAGATTGGCATTCAATGAGCTCGTCGGAGACACTGTGACCTTCGATGCTCTTGGGGGGCCGTACACTATGCAGGTCGATAAGGGGCGAACAATAACCCAGATTGGAGGAGATGAATGGGATCACTTCATCGCCTGCTTGCGTCTTAGTGGGGGTGAATTGATCAGCTTCTCCTTCAGAGCAGAAAGGCCCAAGATTTCTGTTATCTATCTGAATTTGATTTCCGATAGTGAGGATGAAGTTCATGAGGAGGACGATGGTGAGGATTCAAATGATGATGAGAACCCACTTGATGAAGCACTCTATGCCCAAAGACTGAAGCTGAGCGGCGATGAAACATGCAACCTCTAGGACATGCTTCCGCTACGTGAAGACTACGTCGGGATGCCATTCGTGACACGCCTCACAAGGACGAATGTTAAACATCATATCATGGTATGTTACTTAC
Source organism: Triticum dicoccoides (assembly GCF_002162155.2). Lineage (NCBI taxonomy): Eukaryota > Viridiplantae > Streptophyta > Magnoliopsida > Poales > Poaceae > Triticum > Triticum dicoccoides. The sequence continues at coordinate 617,463,771 of NC_041384.1, read as the reverse complement.
TGTGGTAATTACACGATATGCATGCTTAATAAGTGTACTAGTTGATATGATATGCATGTTGTAGTACTGTGATATATCCTTATATAGTGTAGTAATATGCGATGATGTGGTTAGTCTACGTAGTAAACTAATGGTATGCTTAATTACTGTAGTAATTTGATGATTAGCGTCTAGTGTAGTGATGCGATGATATATATGCTCAATGTTGAATCCAATGATATATGTGCCTTTAAGTGTATGATTTGGTGATAATTGCATGTGACATGCTCATATATCATACCAACTATTTTCAGAAATTACCTAAGAGGTTATCTGTTAGTTGTGGCATCAAGATGCATGAAGAAGGCATGGCTGCTGGACTATGCCTTACCAGAACGGGCTCCATCACCACCTGTGCCTACGCAGTGGACACGGACGGTCGCACTGTCTTCAACCGGGCGGGGTGGAAGAAGTTCCTTCATGGCAAGAATCTTCGGGTAGGTCAGGGCATCCTACTCACTATTGCGAACACCCATCACCGTGACTTGAGGATGATGATCGCCATCAACCTCATTTAGAACTGGCTGGGCCATGTTTCGATGTGAAATGAACTTGGTATGTTAGCTCTTGTTTCCAAGTACTTGCCGTGTATTACCATACCTATTGAAATGAACTTGTTATGTTTCGGGCTTGTTTTGCTGTTGCCCCAGCGGTTATTTGAGACTTCCTTCAACTTGAAACTGTCTTGACTTGTTGTTGGATGCTTGGTGCTGTTGCTTTGTTTGAGACTTCCATCAATCCTATTGATGAGAAGGCGAAGGCGAAGCTCGCCCTTCAATACGACACATACGTTATGACAAGCTCAAGCTGGACACAGGCAGGGCATGAAGTGCTCAAAGGCATGGTCGGTAGTATTATTACATAGACTCACGCTAGCCCGTGACTCTATCAGACGGAGATGCACAGGCGTTTGGCCCACAGAGCCGAACCTCTGTCTTACGCAAAGGCATCGTGTGGTATAACATAGAGTCATGTTCGCTTCTGTCTGTTTTCCAAATTATTCTGTCGACTCGTTTAGACAGAGAGGCACGGGTGAGAAGCCCATCGAGGCATACTTTAGTATTAGAGAGAGTCACATTCATGAGTTTGTTGCGCAAACCGAATAGAACTGGGTTTTGATATGAACACTCGATGTTTACTTTGTGAGGCAATGATTGGCAGATTAGGGAGACGCTATTTTTGAACCTTTGTCTTACACACAACCAGAGACGTTTTCTTTGTGAGGCACGGAATGGCCTATGCGAGGGGCGCTGTTTTTAAAATGTTATTTTCCTTGTATGTAAAGCACGGACATGAACTCCCTACGGACACGCTTCCGTATTAAGTTGCGTCATGCTTCTTTCTTGATGTTACATATATTATTCGATATAAAAGGCATACACGTTCGTGGTTATCTATATTTCCTTGTATTTAAAAGATAGCGACGACACGCTTTTAAACAAAGCACAAGCACAGTGGTTCCATGACAAGCACATCTCAATTTGCATAAACGGCACTATCGTGATTCTACGGGACGCTATGTTCTAGGCTGTGCACCATGTTTCCACCCAAACGTTCACCACAGGCTCATGGACATACACAGAGGAAGTGTCGTGCTGTGACAACAGACGCACGGTCTTACAGGTACAAGAGGCACGAGGAGGCATGTAGATTAACATCACCACAAATGAAACAGGCTATATATGCGCACGCATACGGAGAGATGCATAAAAAGTGGACTACAAGAGATAAACTAAGTTGGTAATACTAAACAACCGATGGTATTAATTAACAATGGAAATTAACGATAGGCATACGATATTAGAGTCAAATTCATAGTAGAGCACACACAATAAATAGAAGTCATGATCATGATAGATCGACTGGGTCACTGGAAACTCAAAAGTAGTAATAGCTAGCATAAGTATATAGAACTTGCCTACAAGCATGTGGGATGTGGCTTGCAGCAAATGAACAGAGAGCCAAGGCAACGACCTAATCAAGGTGCCCGGGCTTGTGCCCTTGATTGTCCAGAGGTTGGACGAGAAATGGGGGCAGCGTCGGTGAGGTGGATGTGCTCCTGAACAAGCTTCGCCAAAGTTTTCCTATGGTCGAAGTAGGCCACCATGCTCGACTCATGGATGGCGTTGCAGCTATCCTCGTGAACAATTTTTCCGTAGATCTGGCTGAACTTGTCGATGTCATCACGCATGTTGAGGCGCTGCACGGCGAGAGCGACCGCCAGGTGATCCTCCGGCTGCGTCCCGACCGGGAGCTGCAGGGCCATCAGTGCGCGAAAGAGATCGTTCCCATGGAGGCCGGCGAGCCGGGTCACGGAAGCTGAGGCGAAGGCTCGGTCTTTACGGAGGCAATGCATGGAATGGAGGCGAGCAGCCAGGTCCTTCACCTTGCTATTGGCGAAGCTGAACTTGTGAATGAAGTCTTCCAGTGCACCCTTGAGCCAGGCGGCGAAGCTGGCGTCGAAGAAGGAACACGCCGTGGCGGTCATCTGCAAACCCTGGAGGGGCTGCAGCGCGTTGGGCTGCGGGTTGCTCTCCCTGAACACCTCGATAAGATGTACGGTGGTCACCTGAATCGCCTCCATCGCCGATCTCTCACCGTCTCGCTCTTGCTCTGATGGCCAGATTCTTGGATCGGAGTAGAAGAAGATGGATGGTGACGCTTTTAAGCAAAGCACAAGCACAACGGTTCCACGACAAGCACGTCTCGATTCACAGAAACAGCACTGTCATGTTTCTACAAGACACTATGTTCTAGAGTGGGAAGCGTGTTTCCACCCAAAACGTTCACCACAGAGTCACGGACATGCACAAAGAAAGTATCATGCAGTGATAACAAACACACAGTCTTACAGGTACAAGAGGCACGCCCGCCTTTGTATTGCAAAATACCTTACCCAACGAGTTATTTGGAGAGGCAGGGCCGTAACATCACACGTGACTGCGTATTCCAGATGATTTTAGTTGCTCGCTCTATTCACAAAAGGAAATCCAAACATACAGATGGTGCACAAAAACATGAAAACTTGATAGTTTTTTGAGCTTGTAAGTTGCTTGACGGCTGAAGATCACAAAAACAAGTTCCTGACAACCTTACAGACAATGGATAAAGTACAAGCTCGAAGTCCAAACTGGAAAGCACGCAACAACACCTATCTCTGACAGCCGGATAACCGTGTTCAACATCCACAGGTCAGTGGATCCGGCAAATCCATGATTGGACACTGGTTTGTCCAGATGTGTACTTTTAAATCCAAGTTCATATGCCTACAATACCCTGACAATATAAGACGAGCACGTCTAGAAGCCTTGTTGCACCATTGAAGCACCTCTTCTTGATGTTCATAAAATCCTCCAGTGATGTTCTCTGGGGGGGGAGAGAAACTTGAGCCTCATAGTCTCTAACTCCTTTACATTCCGAACAAAGAACTTTGCAAATTCAATGTTTTTGTTGCAGTGTACATATTTTTCCAGCGTTACTGTCTTCAGGAGAATGTCATGCTGTTTCAGAAACACCCGATGCTTGTGGCGCCACTTATTTGTTACACCTTCCTCGCGGCATACTCCTCCCTGAAAATGCATGAAGAGTGAGAATACTCGAGGAGTACAAAAGGAGGTAGAGGCCTCAAATGTAGTACGTTGTGCATTGTATGTGCTTTCAATGTCTCTGGAAATCGTTACCTTGATAAGTAGGTTCTCTAGGCTAGGAAAGAATGGCATCAAGGCAACAACCTTGTTCAGATTTAATGACATGTGGATAAGCAGGGTCTTCACAAATTGAACCGCCATTGATAGGCTGACTACAGAGAAAGCCTGCGACAAGCACAAATCATAAAATTAGCTGGATAAAAGGTCGCGTGACATGAAACTTCGACACTGCAAGGAATGCAAGTAAAGAGTATAGTTCAAAAGGTGAGCACCTCGATAACTGTAGAGCCAAAAAAAATCTTGGATTTAGGAAATCCTTCATAAAAATTACCCAAACACTCAAGCTTAGGTGCATGAAAGACAGTTATCTGCAAGTGCCGGCTCTGAATATCGTGAATCAATCGTTTAAGTGAGGGCACATCCTCAACAACGAGTTCACCATTCTCACAAAGGATACAGATGACTTCAACTTTGCCTGAGTTTATTATGATGCAGTGGTCCAAGTTATTGCAAACAAGCAGGAGCCACTCGAGGGCAGGGCAACCATGGCTGACTATGCTTTGCAGTGAGACGTCTGATATATCAAATTCCAAAAACGAAAGCCTCTTGAGGAGTGGAAGTTTAAATGATCGTGCATACTTGTCAGGTATCTGGCAAAGAGCAAATGTGACAGTGTGCAATGAGGAGGAAAACAACAGCGTGGAAGTTGGCGGTGAGGGCGCAGACGAAAAGATTTCATGTGGTAGTGTGATGGTTTTTCCAACAAAACCTAGGAACATGTAATAGAACTCGAGAACCTGGAGATTCTTCAGTCTTGGGGATCGAAGCCAGGCGTCAACTGTAGAGGGTCTGAAGTGGAGGTAGCACGCCGGAATGCAGAGACGATGAAATGTGCCACCATGACTGGAGAGGATGGCTTCCGGAAGGCACGAACCATCAATGTCAGGTTGGAAACTACACCGAGTTCCAAAATATCTAATGCGAATGACATCCTTACTGGGGAGCATGGACAATATGTCGATATGAACTGTTTCTAGGGGCTTAAAAAGATATGGGACAGGGATCTCACTGCAGTCGAGATTCAGAGGAGCGGCGCGCCATAAAGGACGCCATCGACGTGCGAGCATTTGAGTGCGAACGCCTTCCTTAGTGGACAGACGGGAGATCACCTCACCGAGGATGGCGTCCGGGAGATCGCTGATGCGGTCGGGACCAGACTGCTCTTCTTGATCCTCGGATCCGGTAGGCGCACCCTCGCCGCTTCTAGCCGCTACCGCCAAACCACCAGAGGAAGGGGTCGCCGGTCCCGCGAGCCTCGCCCTCTTGGGGATCGGGGCACCGGAGTAGACCTCCATCTCCGTCTCCATTGCTGGGATCGCGCCGCCTGCGAGCGCCGCTATCTATGGCGTGGATCTGGACAGACGGTAGATCTGGAGAAATGGACTAGCCTGTCCATCTAGGAAACGACTTGGATACGGGTCCAGATTAAGTCAGGAGTTAAGTATTTAACCCGGGCCCTGCTGACTTGCTACATGTAGTACTTAACCCGGGCCCACAAATCGCATGTCATGTAATTATCCAGAGTCACCTTCGTATCTTGTGTTCCAAATGCATCCGTTGACTATATTACCAGGATAGGCACAGTTGGGATGTCGAGGGAGGCATGCGTGTGTTTTATGCAGAGCCACGTTCGTGCGTTGATTGCGGAAACACAACGTTTTGACGGGCGTCTCCACCTAATCGGGTGTGAACTCCATGTGGCGCCGCCACAGAAACCGAAGGGTCCGACGGACGTCTCCTCCGGTGGCGTCGCTCTGGCTCGTCGCCCGAGGCCAGGCTCCGGCTATTTATGGCAGGCGGACGGAGTTTCAAAACCCTAGCCACATACTCTTCCATCCTCTGCCCGCCGCCAGGCCATTCATTCCTCTTGGTGCTCTCTATCCTCGCCCTCTCCGCCATGGCTGGTCAGGAGGAGACTACTGTGGAACCCAGTGTCCAGACACTGCAGGAGATCCAGGCTGACAAGGGCTCCTCATATGTAAGTTCACTCTGCTTCCGCTTCATTCTTTTTTATTTCCTTCGGCTACTTGGTTGAGTTGTGAAACGTGAATAAGCCAGAAGGAGTCTCAAAACCCTAGCCACATCCCCTTCGTCCTTTTGTGCGCCTCCAGGCCATCCACCCCTCTTGCAGTTCTCTATCCTGACACTCTCAGCCATGGCTGTGCAGAAGGAGACTCCTCTAGAGCGCCATGTCCAGTCGTAGGAAAAGATCTCGGCTGGCGAGGGTTCCTCATCTGTGAGTTCGCTCTGCTTCGGCTTCATTTGTTTTTTCTTTCTTTCGGCTACTTGATTTAGTTATGAAACATGTATCATTGTGGTGAGCTTTGTCCTGATGTTCATGAGGGTGCGTCCTGCCATCAATCTGACATCTTCTCCTTTGACCAGATGAAGAACATGTTCAATGTTGTGGAAGACTTCCTGAAGATATCAACGAAGTTGGACGAAGAGAACAATGTGGTCATTGCACTTCTGATGCGTGAGAAGGCGCAGCTCGAACTTCAGCGCAACAAGCTGAAGCTGCAATCATACATTATGAAGAAACAGATCGAGGAACTTCGCGCCGAGCAACCAAAAAAGAAGTCTTGCCGGACTAAGTAGACAGCAGCGACCCTGATCCTCGTATCTGAAGCTGTTAAGCAGTGCACTAAAAGTTTCTTATTTTGTCTTCCGTTACCTCGTGCCGTCAGTAACTTTGATAACAAGTGTGTTTTACTTTCCTGGGTCACGTTCATTCCAAGTTTATGGCTACAGATGAACATTAACGTAATGGCCAATTCTAGAGACGTTGTTTTTAAAAGCACAGACGTGAAGTCTCTGCAGCCAACGTTTTTGAACCAACTAGAGTCATGTCTTGTGCACACATGAAGGCGCGGACATTCCTTCCTTTCTTTGATCAGTGTTTTGGGTTACAGGAAGGCATAGTCGGTGGTATTACATAGAGTCACGCTAGCCAGCGACTGAAGGACACACACGGGCGTTTAGTGTTAAGGGTCACGGGCACGAGCATAAAACGCTCAAAGGCATGGTCGGTTGTATTACGGACACGAACTCTTGTTAATAAAAGTTCAAAATATACGAACTCTCTATGAACACAATTGCATACTCAGTTGGGTCACACTTTTTTCTTGATGTTATGTATGTTATTCGATAGAAGCGCGGAGGTTTGTCGATGTATGTGTCATACTGTTAAGGTTCACAGGCACGGGAGTACAGTCCTCAAAGTCATGGTATTGTATTATATAGAGTCACGCTCGCCTGTCTTTGTGTTCCGAATGATTTCGTCCACTCGATCAGATGAAGAAGCACGGTCGTTAAGCCCACAGAGGCAAAGCTTTGTCTTATGCACAACCACGTTCGTTTTCTAATTGCGCAGAACCAGCGGAATTGGTTCAGATGAGGACACCCACTGTAAACTTTGTGAGGCACGGAATGGCTTATTCGAGAGACGCTGGTCTGGTATATTGCTCGCAAGGTCGTGAGTCCCAGAAAGTCACGGCTTGCCATTGGGTAGAATCACGTTAGTTTGTCTACGTGTTCCAAATGAATCCGTTGAACTGTCCGCGAGCACAGGCGCCGCCATGAAGCCCAGACAGGCATGGTTATGCTTTACATGGGATCATGTTCGTGCGTTTATAGCGAAAACCCGCAGCAGCCGCCTCATCCTTGATTCAGTGTTCCGGTCACAGGCACGGGCATGAAGCGCTCAAAGGCATGGTCGGTGGTATTACAATGAGTCACGCTAGACCGCGACTCTATCAGAGGAAGATGCACGTACGTTTAGCCCACGGAGATGAACCTATGGCGCACAGCCACGGACATTTACTCTGCGAGGCACGGGTTAGCCTATAAAAGAGACGCTGTTTTTAAAAGCTTATTTCCTTGTATTTACATGGGATCACGTTCGTGCGTTTATAGCGGAAACCCGCAGCAGCCGCCTCATCCCTGATTCACGATCCTTTACGCACGAAGACGACTTTTTGTGTGTCAATGTTTAAGGTCACAGGCACGGTTGTCAAACAAACAAACGCATGACTTGTAATTATCCAGAGTCACCTTGGTGTCTCTTTGTGTTCCAAATACATCCATTGACTATATTACCAGGACAGGCACGGTCGGGATGGCCTTGGAGGCATGCTTATGTTCCGTGAGGAGCCATGTTCATTCGTTGATTGCGGAAACACAACGTTTCGGCGGGCGTCTCCACGTTTTCGGGTGGGAACACCACATGGCTCCGCCACGGAAGCCCAAGGGTCCGACGGACGTCTCCTCCGGTGACCCCGGTCTGGCTCGTGGTTATTTAAGGCGGACGGACGGTGTCTTGAAACCCTAGCCACACCCTCTCTCTTGGACTGTCCATATCCACGCCAAAGATAGCGGCGCTCGCAGGCGGCACGATCCTAGCAATGGAGACGGAGATGGAGGTCTACTCCGGTACCCCGAGCACCAAGAGGGCAAGGCTCGCGCGACCAGCGACCCCTTCATCTAGTGGTTTGGCGGTAGCGACTGGAAGCGGTGAGGGTGCGCCTACCGGATCTGAGGATCAAGAAGATCAGTCTTGTCCCGACCGCATCAGCGACCTCCCGGACGCCATCCTTGGTGAGGTCATATCCTGTCTATCCACTAAGGAAGGCGCTCGCACTCAAATCCTCGCACGTCGGTGGCGCCCTGTTTGGCGCGCCACTCCTCTGAATCTGGACTGCCGTGAGATCCCTGTCCCACGTCTTTTTAACCCTCTAGATCAAGTACATTTCGAGTTGGTCACCGCGAACTCCGCCACACCGGAGGAACTCGTCCGCGTAACCTACACTGGAACTTTTTTTAGAGGAGAACATGTCGGTGAAGATAATTCCTATGATGATTCGTGCCCTCCGGAGGCCATCCTCTACGGGCGTCAGAGTGCAGTTCGCCGCCTGTGCATTCCGGCGTCCTACCTCGACTGCAGGCACTCCACGGTCGACGACTGGCTTCGATCCCCAAGACTGAACAATCTACAGGTGCTCGAGTTTTACTACATGTTCCTACCATGCTTGAGACAACATGACATAGGGCCATTCTCATGCCCTTCACTCATGCCATCACCACCAGCATTAAACCCTCAGATTTCCTCCTCTCTCCAAACCATCGCCTTTGCTCTTTGCAAGTTACCAGACGATTATGCATGGGTGCTTAAACTACCACTGCTCAGGAGACTCTCGCTAGTAGATGTTGATGTATCAGACGTATCATTACAAAGCATCATCAGCTCTACTTCTCCTACACTTGAGTCTCTGCTGCTTGTTTGGACAGTCAAGCACCATTCCATCAGAATAAACTCACCTAACCTTATAAGCATCGGCATTTCTGGTTACTATGGTAAAATTGTTATAGAAGATGCCTCGTCACTTCAACGATTGCTTTATGATGGTGATTGCAAAAAGTTGCGGGTAGTTATCACCTCTGCACCTAAACTACAGGTCATGGGCAAATTATCAAATATTTTCTGTGAATCCGGCATCACAAATGACCGTATAATTATTCAGGTACTGACTTTCAACAATACTTTCACCTCCATTCATTTGGTACGAATAAGTTCCATGCAATTCAACCTTTACTCTACTAATATTATGTTTTACTCTACATGAAGTGTTTGCCGACAGTCAGCACATCTACAGCGGTTCATTCCATCAAGAGGTTGTCTATCAGCATGGATTATGACCTACACGCGGTCTTTTCCTTGGTGGAACACTTCCGAAGCTTGGAAAACTTGTATATCGAGGTGATGCTTCTCACACAAATTGTAAAACACATACCATGCATGGTGCAGAACTCCATTCAACAAAAGGAAAACTTGTATGTAATGTAAAAAGGTGTATATAATCATGGACGAGTATTAGGACAAAACTAAAAAGAAAGCTTTTATTACAATAGAGGTTACAGACTTATTCCTTCCAGCAGAATCACTCTTTATCGAGCTTAACCATTTCAAATATTCATGTTTATTCAGGAAATAACCTCTAATGAAGAAACTCTTGCGAACGACTGTTCTTGCAAGCACCATCATGACGTTCGTTTGAAGTCACTGACACTGGAAAGCTATGTTCAACGTGACAAAAGCATTCGATTTGCAACATTCTTTATTCTCAATGCAGCACAGCTGCAGACTATGAGGATCAAGTTTCTTCTTCAGGAACACTTCACGGAGGAATTCTACAAACAGCAACAAGACGTGCTTCAGTGGGACAAAAAGGCTTCTAAACATGCTTGCCTTAGGTTGTCGCCAAGTTGCAACCACGGGAACTTGGATCTAAGGCACGCATGTGTTGAGCACCTGGATTTAAAGGATCCATTCATTTGTAAGTGCTAAAAATAGTGCTGGAATTAGATGTTCCCGCCACTTCCCGGTTTGGAATTTACGTAGGTGTGCTGAAACAATGCCCGTACCTTTTTTTGCTCAATCTGTAACCTTACCAACAGCGAACTCGGTATTTCGGTAGATGGCTAAACGGTCTTTTTTCTCATGCCGTACATCTCATTAACTAAAAGGGATTCAAGTCTCTGCATCCATGGCTATGTACATTTGTGACTTTCTGTGTTTCAGTGATAAGGGTCACAGGAAAGGGCGTCAAATCCGCAAAGGCATTGTGTGGTATTATATAGAGTCATGCTCGCTTGTGCTAGCGTTTGTGTTCCGAATGATTCAGTGAACCACCGTTTGTCAGCAAACACATAGACGATAATGATTTCGTAGAAAAGTGATTCGAGACGCATTGTTCTACCTGTCACACAGGCACGACCATGGCAAACGCACGGTTTGACACGAACCACACAACGATCGTGAAGTGATACGACGAGCACTGTTCTACATGCCACAGAGGCACGCCCGTGATTCCACGTGCTTCAGTAGCATGTAAAGACGTAATTCTTTCACAGGAAACAGCGGAAACCTACTGCCAAGCACTAGCACTATATGCATTTGTAAAATAGAAATGCAAACACAATTGTGACCTGTTGTGTTTGAAATCTTTGCTTAACAGAAGCACCGCGTGAAGGCACATGAAGTACAGTTGGACACACATCGCAAGCACGATTATGCACACGAGGTACGGTTTGGCACAGTGCAGGGATAAAATTGCAGATGTCATCGCTGTTGCACGTTTTTTAAAAGCACGGTCTTGCAATCTTTCTGTTTCAGTGTTTCAGTAATTAGGGTCATAGCCACGGGCGTCGAATCCACAAAGGCATCGTGTGCTATTGAATAGAGTCATGTTCACTTGTGTTTGTGTTCCGAATGATTCAGTAGACTCGTCCAGACGGAGAAGCACGAACGAGCAGCCCATGAAGGCACACTTTAATATTAGGCAGGGTCACAATCATGCGTTTATTGCGCATGGTCGATGGTATTACACAGGTTCATGCTCGCCTGCGAGACTCAATCAGACGAAGATGCACGGGCGTCTAGCCCACGGAACTGAACCTTTGTCTTACGCACAGCCACGCGCGTTTACTCTATGAAGCACAGAATTGCCTATATGAGAGACACTCATTTTAAAAGCTTATTTCTTTGTATTTAAAAGCACATACGTGAAGTCGATACAGACACGGTTCCGTACTGAATTGCGTCACGCTTCTTTCCTGATAAAGTCTCTGTAGCCACGGTTATGTGCGTTTGTGACTTTCTGTATTTTAGTGATAAGGGTCGTAGACACGGGCATCAAATCCACAAAGGCATCACGTGGTATTATATAGAGTCATGTACGATTGTGTCAGTTTTCCGAATGATTCCGTCGACTTGTTTAGACGGAGAGGCACGAACGAGAAGCCCATGGAGGCATACTTGAGTATTTGGTAGAGTCACGTTCGTGCGCTTACTACAGAAACATAACAAATTTGGATTCAGATGTGAACCCTCACTGTTTACTTTGTGAGGCAATCAATGACCGATCCAAGAGACATTGTCCTTAAAAGCATGGGCAAGAACTCTCTGCAACCACGGTTCTATACCAAAGAGCCACTGTCAAACGCATGAAAGTCATGCAACGAGGGCCACACATCTAGTAGTAGAAAAAGCACTTTATCAGCTGGCGTTGCTCCTTTTCTACGCGCACAGTAGGGTGGCTGTGAAAGGCACGTTATTCAAGCAGATAATTTTAATCACAATGCCAGCACAAGGTCAAAAGCATGGACAGTGATACAGGTACATATATAAGACATGCACCGTCGTACATACAAGACAACATGCTTACACATGCAGCGCACATCTTTCCACTGAAACATTAAATCTACTTTATGGCTCTTAACCTTGGTGCCACAGCATTTTATGGTCCTTCGGCCTTACAAAGCCGCAAAATCAAACATTTTCTTCATGACTGTACCCAACATAAAAATAGACAAGCCTACACACGGTGCAAAGACTACAACGGTAGTCTTATAAAGTTTACATAAAACCCAAGCTCAAAAGAACGCAACAACAAATAACTCCGTACACCTGGTCAGCTAACACAAGGCCTGATTTCAGCATCCACACCTGAACGGAACCATCAAATCCAGGTATTCAAGACTCATCTTTCTTAAATGCGGACGCGCGTGGCTGCAACTTGATGATAATCTAAGACGTGCATGTTTAGAAGCCCTTCTATCCCACTCCAGAACCCTTTGTTGCTTTTCGTAAAATACTCCCGTGAACTCTGCAGGAGGGGAGGTAAACTTAATGGTCATGGTCTCTAGTTCCTTTGCACTAAAAACAAAAAACATCGCAAATTCAGCATAACTCCCAGAGCGAACATAATCTTCCAGCGATACTGTCTTCAGACAAAAGTCGTGATGTTTGAGAAACTTCTGGTACTTACGATGCCATTTGTTTTTTTCACCATGAGAAATCAATGATCCCTAAAATATAAATGATAGGTTGAAAATACTTAGCGTCTATAAAAAGAGATACAGACCATCAAAAAACCAAATGCAACAATTAGTACTACCACCTCCGTAACAAGAAGTTAGACATAGACTTGTCTATATGTGGATGTATCCAACAATAAATCATGTGTAGGTACGGGAGCACCAATTTCAGTCAAAATTAAGACTAGCATTTCAAAAAGGAACGAGTACTACAGAATGCAAATTTCTGAAGATCATCACCTCAACAAACAAGTTCTCTAGTTTTGGAAAGCATTGCAGCAAATCAACGACAATGTCCACCTTATAATAAATGTAGATAAGCAAGGTCTTGACAGATTGACGCATTGTTGTCAGATTGACTGCCTTAACACCCTTGATGAAAAATAACAGAAGATGGATCACAAAACTAATAGCATAAAGGTTGGATGAAATAAAACTTGTTTCCTCGCAAATAAAGTTAAGCTGGAAGTATCATAAAAACTCAATACCTCAAGACACGTCAGACGACATGGATACGGTTCAGACGCAGAGACAGCGGTTACCTCCAAGTCCTGACTCTGCATGAAGAATACAACAAAGACCATCAAATTAATAGAACAAACATCGGAACAAGTACAGCTCTGTTCCAGTATTAAGGAAAGTCAGTACCACAAGACGCTTCGAGGGAGACACAAACACGAATTCACCCAACGTCTCCAGTTTAGGTGCAGAGACAATGGTTATCGAACAGTCGTCAACCAGACAATCAACAATCAACCGTCGAAGCGAATGGGCATCCTCAGCAATGAGTTCCCCATGTGGACAACAAATGCCAATGCTTACAAGGTTAGATGAGTTTATTGTGACAACACGACCTCCTCTATTGCAAACAAGCAGGAGAGACTCAAGTGCAGGGCAACTAGAGTGGATTATGCTTTGCAGCGACGAGTCTGATATATCAACCTCCACAAGCGAGAGTCTTTTCACCAGTGGTAGCTTAAGCGTCCCTACGTAATTGTCTGCTATTTGGCAAAGAGCAAAGCCGAGGGTGTGGAGAGAGGTGGAAACCCGAAACACGGACTCCGGTGCCGAGGGCGTAGTTGAAGTGCATAGATCCATTAGAGTTACCTCTTGCGTCAGAAATTCTGGGAAGAGATAATAGAACTCAAGAACCTAGATATTGTTCAAATTCCAGGATCAAAGCCACGCATCAACAGTGGAGGGCCTGCATTGTAGGTAGCACGCCGGAATAGAGAGGCGTCTAACCAAGCCAGCATGGCCGGACAGAATGGATTCCGGAAGACTGACAACAGGATTTCGACAGAGCCGCGTTCCATAATAGCATTTACGAACGGGCTGATTGGTGAAGGCGCACAGATGAGATATGGTCTCGATATGAACTTTTTCACCATCGTGAAAAAGACGAGTGTCAGAGATCTCGCAGCAGTCGAGATTCAGAGGAGCGATGGGCCACAAAGGACGCCAGCGACGAGCGAGGATTCGAGTACGGATGCCATCCTTGATGGCAAGACGAGAAATGATCTCACCTAGGACACCGTCGGCGAGATCGCTGATGCGGTCCGCACGACATCCCTCTTCTTCCTCATCGGATCGGGAGGGAGCACGGTCGCCGCTTCCATCCCCTCCAACGACCAGCACACCACCATAAAGGGGCATCGCCGGTGGCGCCACTCTCGACCTCTTGATGCTACGAGCAGCGCTTTCCATCTCCACCTCCGTTGCTGGGGTGGCGCCGCCCACGACTAGTGCTCACCGAGGTGGATTTGGAGAAATGGATTATAGCTTGTCAATCCACGAGACGCCTTAAATACCCACGATGGGGAGCGGAGGGGTCCAGATTAATTACTTCTTCTATCTTTCTTTCTGACAGAGGGGCCCGGGTTAGGTACTACTCGTAGCAACTCAATGGTAGGTGACTGCTTCAAACATTAAATAGAACCATGACTTTCAAGGTAGGAGATGCACTATTGCACACACAGACCAGGCATGGGGCGTGCCCGTCCGTGTATTAATTATTTACGGCACACATTCAATAGAAGAATCTGTTTGACGCCGGAAGCATGGTTCTACAGTCATCTTGCCTCTATGAGAAGCAAAATTTCCCACGGACACGTTCACATTTAAGTCAATAGAAGATTCAAGGCCGTGCCTCTGCTTTGCAAATGATTCTGCTGAAACGCTCCTGTCACGGCTTGTCTCGTACCAGACACATGGTACGGCTTGGCATTGTCACGTACCAGACACACGGTCCTGCCTTTGGCATTGTGACGCACTATTCTACATGCCACACAGGCATGTACAACAGTTCGTGTCTACATTCGTGTCTCTTTGTGTTCCAGATAACTCCATTGACTCTAAAACTAGGAGAGGCACAGTATGGAGGCCCAGAGAGGAATGCTTGCGTTTTACGCGGGATCACAATTATCACAGGCACGGGAATGAAGTGCCTAGAGGCATGGTATGTGGAATTACATAGAGTCACGCTAATCTTAGTCTTACGCACAGCCACGGGCGTTTACTCTGTGAGGCACAGAATGGCCTATACGAGAGACCCTGTTTTTAAAAGTGTATTTCCTTGTACAGGCATAAGCACGTACATACATTATGGAGGCACGGGCGTTTACTCTGTGTTTTAGTTTCAAAGGTCACAAGCACGGGCATACAACCCTCAAAGGTCTTCTAATTACATAGAGTCACACACAGAGGTTTTCTAATTGTATTCACAATGAGTCGGTGAAGAGGCATGGTTTATTCTTACCCGGAGTCACGATTGTGCAATTATTACGGAAACCTAATAGAAATGGATAACTGTCCGTGTTACAATTGTTTTCGTTGTAAGATTTTAACTCAAATGCACGAACCGTCAAGTTTGTCAGTGTTTCAAGTCAGAGGTCACCTTCGTGTCTCTTTGTGCTCAAATGCATCCATTGATCTATAACCAGGAGTGGCAAGGTAAAGCTGCTCAGGGAGGCATGCTTGTGTTTTATGTGGAGTCACATTTGTGCGTTAATTGCGGAAAGCAAACGTGCGTGTTACAATTAAGTCACTAGAAGATTCAAGGCCGTGCCTCTGCTTTGTAGATGATTCTGCTAAAACGCGGACAAAACCAAGTGAATGAAGTGATGGCAGAACCACGGCTTTTCAAGAACGAGACACACAGTCCTGCCTTCGGCATTGTAAAGCACTGTTCTACATGCCACACACAAGCACGGCCATGATTCCACGTGCCTTAGTAGCAACAGCAAACATCGTGAACCTACTGTCAGGCACTATATCCATTTGTAAAAACAGAAACGCAACCACAATTGTGACCCATTGTGTTTGAAATCTTTGCATCACAGAAGCACCGCGTGAAGGCACATGAGGCACGGTTGGACATGCATCACAAGCACGGTTATTTGAACTACTTACAGTCATGCATTCATAATAGAAGAACATGTGTTAGAACAGGCGAGGCACAGTTACCACGAAAGCCACGGTTATGCAGCCCAGAAGCACAACCCAGATTCTGTGCTTAAAAACGTATTCGTTCCATAACGGCGGGCGTGACCATGCAACCGTGAGAGTCACGGTTGAACACTCACCGGTGGCATGGCCGTGGCTGCCTGTGCCCTTAGGTTAATTTTATCTCTCTGTCACGCAGCAGAGAAGCATGCTTGTATGCTTACGACATCCACGTGCAAAAACTGAGGCGGCTGCGGAAAATAACAAGGAAACCTGTGCCTCTGATATTTTCGTCCGCACAGTAAAAATATATAAAGAAGCAAAAGGCATTCTTATTTAAATTTGTTTTGTTTCTATAACTGTAGCAAATTAACTTACAACCCGTTCTTATAACCACAGCACAAGAAAATAAACAATCCCAACCAATTTCTTGCTATTGCATCGCTCCACGTGCGGCCTTGTTTTTGAATGTTCAATGATCCAGACTTCCTTCCCGACCCTTGTGCAAACCGACCCTTCTGCGTTGCTATTCAACCTATTTACCTGTAAAATTAATATTCATACATAAAAACAAAGTGAAAGATTGCAGTCATCACTATTTTTTCCTCACGTCTTGTTTAAGCTGCATTATTACCTTTTAATTTTTCTATTCATACTGTTCTCCGGTACCAAAAAGTCTCCACTCAGACCTTTCCTTTCTGGAAAGGGACTACGCAGATTCCGTGCCTTGTCCCGGGCTTCCCTGCACGCATTCTGTGTGCCTGGCTTGTGTCATGTTTGATTCTGGCGTAGATGCAAGACTTTGGTAAATGCTCCCTGCTGTCAGTGGGGTCGTTGGAATTGCTGGCGTCTGACGTCTTCCTCCTGGGCTTGGAGTGCATTGTCCTAAGCCGTTTGATGTCCTCGATGGTGTTATCGGTGTTGTCAGCCATTTCATTGACCTTGCCCTCTTCTCCAGCCGCGATTTCCTCTTTTCCTCTTCAATCCTCATCCTCTCTTGCACTTCTGGGTTATCCGGACAGTCTGTTTTCCTGTGACCCTTTTCTCGACAACGGCCGCACTTGGTTGCGGCTTTGAAGCCTTTTCCTTTCTTCTCAGAACCAGCTTTGATTCGATGTCCTTTTTTCATAACCTTTGAGCCACTCATGGGAGGGTTCTTGAGAGTTTCAACAAGAATGCCTGTGTCTGGTTCCTTGGCAAGTGCCGCCATGACTTTTATTTTCATGTCTACCGTACACTCACGTAGCACAAGGTATGCCTTCTCTTTTCTGCATGCATTTGAACAGATATCCGTCAACTCAGTGTAAGCGAGGCCGAATCTCATAGTTTCATCGTCTTGTATGCTCATGCTATCACCTTGACTTGTAGACAGAACTTTCAGACTCTCTGATAGATTCCGGGTCCATCTTGGGATGACAAAGGATTTTGGAAGTTGATCAACCATGCCTGTTTGGTCCATCACCTTAAGCACATGGCAGCACTGAATGCCATCCCTACTCATTTTCTTGCAGCTGCAACTGTATATTTATTTTTGCTCATCCACATCTACCCCGAACTCAGACCTATCAAATTCCTCGCTGGGATAAGGTCTCCACACTTTATCTCTAGGATCAATAATCTTTTTTTTAAATACTGTCTCCCCTTTGTCAGATCAGAGCACTTGAAGTAAGTTCGGTTCCGTAGCTCCAGCTGGAATTTCCTGAAAATTTCATTCGTGTATACTTGACTTTCTTGTCTTTCAATCGGAAAACCCGTCTCTAGTGATGGCGCCTTCTCTTCTGTTCGGTATCTTTTCTTATCAAGCGTGGCGAGGCAATTTTGCTAAATCGTGTGATATGCTTCAACAAACCTTTTTATAGTGTCCGAGTGGTCGACGTAATTCTTCCACATAGAATTCGTGCTCTCACTGCAAGTGGTTGTTGACGAGAAAGGATAGAAACAGTCCTTGAAGTAGGCCGACACCCAAAAAGTTCGGAGTTCCCATAGCGTGTTCAGATGTTTGTTTTCTTCCGCCTTGTGCAGAGAAATTGCTGCTTTCCAGGCACGCTCAAACTCGTCTTGATCTAGTGAGTTTTTGACGATTCAAAATATATCATCAGACATCCCTAGGTGCTGCGCAAACACTACTGCGTTATTTTCCTTCAGGTTCTTCCTAATATTCCACCAGCAGAACCTATGCCTCGTCCTCGGAAGAGCTTCCTTTATTGCAGTCTTCATCGCCTGGTCCTGGTCTGTTATTATGTATTTCGGCTCTTTACCTCCCATTGCCTCAACAAACGTGCTTAGGAGCCACTTGAACGACCCTATTTTCTCATCCTTCAAAAGGCCTACCCGAAATAGGACGGTCGACCCATGGTTGTCGACACCTATAATTGGTGCAAATGGCAAGCCATATATATTCGTAGAGAATGTGGTGTCAAAAGACATGAAATCTCCATATAGATCATAATTCATCTTACACAGGGAGTCTGTCCAGAACAGGCTGCGCACTACATTGTTCTCTGTCTCTTCCACATGGTGGAATCCCGGCCTCTGCCTCTGCATATCAGCAAACAGTTTCATGGTGTCTGTGATATCAGTGCCGCGCTCTCCAGCCCTCTCCCGGCATGCAATGTTGCTTATGTCAATCGTGTCGAACATAATTTCTCGCCTCGATTTCCCCATGGCAGCAAAAATCTGCATAACCTTCCTTGGTTCTAACCTCGCCTTCTGCAGCACTTGTATAAAGAATTTCTCCTGAGGTTTCATCTTCTTATAGCATCTCATGAATTTCAGCATCCAATCAGATGGGTGAAGCTCGTGGTTGTGCTCTAGACGCACGTTCTTCAAATACCATTTCCTCCTATCTGTATCCCTCTTGGCTGTTATTTGGACTCGGCAGCTTGTCCGGATCAAGCAGTTGCTCCTTATCTCCTTAACATGTCTCTCAGTTGTTTTATTTTGCCCTTCCTTGGTGCACTGAAAAACCTGCTTGTCAAGCTGCTGATCATATGTCGATCTTCTGCTCGTTGATCGTTTGGCAGCAAAGCCAACCTTTCTAGCATATCTACAGAAAAAGAAAAAGCACTCATCCAATGATCCAAATACCATACCACCTTCTGGTTCGACCGCTTCGGTGACCTCCTGAATTGTTGGGTATATGAAATCTTTAAACATGTCATCCATTTCTTTCTCTACAATGGTCGGCAGCGCCATGATGATTCTGTCCACCGTGTCTTCGTTCATCTAATCGCATTCACTTCTGACGACATCAATCTCATCACCAGCCACAGGTCCACTTACAGCGGAGCTGCTACTGCTCTGTTGTTTGTCACGCGCAGCAGAATCGTTTCTGCATGCCACAACCAAATCCATAAATGAGTCTGCCTCTCCAATGTTGGATTGTGCAATGCTGCTCCCTGTTTCTCCGACACTCGAGCAACCAAGGGACTGTGTTGCTTCTACCATGCAATCCGTGCTGGCACTGTACGCTAATTGCTGCTATGAATGTTGCGTTTCCTTCGAAATGGATGGAGAACTATGAAATTTCATTCCCTCATCTGTTATCCCCTCCGCCAAATCCTGAACACATGGCAAGAAACAGAATTAGATATCCAGAGTAGCATATGGATTTTTTTTAATTTCTAAACAAAAGATTTATATGACTCATCAGGGCTCATATGGTATACCAAAACCAGACCCGTGCCTCTTCAACGAGTATAAGCAGTACACCAGAGGCACTGTTCACATCACGAATGCGACCATGCTAGACACACATCTGCACAAAGAGTCACAGATGTGCTTCTGTTTACACCATACAACCGGAGACGCACAACAACATCCTATATAAAAGAACAACTGCACATACAGCCGTACAAGATGGACAGTCGTCCTCCTGTTCTCCACTTTACCCTGTTCTCCCATAAAACTATTTGTGTGTTGAATTTGAAAAAGCATAGTTCCGACATCACCTTTGTTTTCACATGCCTCTCTTGTCCAACAAATCTTGGCGACAACCTCCGTGCATTGGTGATTTCGCTGACGACTTTGAATGCCATCGGAGATCCTTTGGAAGGACCCCTCATGTTGAATGCCACAGTAGATCCTTTCAAAGGACCTTGCCTTATGTTTTCATCAATTTGTGGACTACCACGATACTTGCTTCCTTCCTCGTACACCTGCGTGTGGAAGATACTGCAATTTAAATATACCAGACGAAAACAAAGAAAAAATTGCTCACAAAAAAATATACATTTGCTTTAAATGTTGTTGCACGTTCGTATATGCTGTCACCTGTATTGCTTTCTGATTCTGCTGTATGGTAGAGCTTATTGCTCCTATGTTTTATTTTGTCGTTAGGCTCTTCTTGCTTGTGCAAACCGTACCGAATCCTTGAACACCAATGCTTTTGTTGCCAATGATCCTTCTACTTGCATCAAAGGAAATTTTGTTACCCTGCACCTCTTCATTATGACCGTTTACAAACGCTGGGCCGTCACAACGCCCGCTCTGCGCCTTTGTGGGCATCTGTGCCTTCAAACCAAAAAATAATGAGATGCACGTGTGACCAAAGCTTCCACATACGTTAAAACCAGCGTTTGATATTGTCGTCGTTACCTGGACAATCTGCTTAGAGGAGTCTCTGCTGTTTAGAATGCTCCTCTTGGCAGGTGTCTCTTGCACACCATGCTCCTGGTTGGGGCATTTGCCAAGAACTTGTATCTAACTCTTGACTCCAATTATTCCAGCCCGCATGGCATGTGCGTGTTTGACAGCATCTGCATCCTTGATCTTCTTCTCGTTTTGTAGTAAAAAAATTTCTTCCACCTCTCGATACTCAACTGCAAAGTAGATGCACATGGTAAACAGATATTACAGCATTCATCCAGGATATATAAATCATTTTTGTTGTTGTTAATGATCTACTATTTGGTGTTCTCAGTGGTGACACCTTGACAGCAAACGTCCCAGGAATAAAAGACCAAACACTAATGTTCAACTGCCTTACTATTACCTGCCTCCCATAATCCTTGCCGATGTCATTCAAAGACCGACCGTCCCTGTTGTCCTGACCAGATGATGCACTCCTGAACATCTGCCCCGAAAAAGAGACGTAAAAATTATAAAGGTTATAAACCTGCAGTATCAGTGTTGAAACTTTTCAAAGTCGTTATCAACAGAGATATATATTTCATTAAACTACAACCTCAACCAAAGTGAGATCCTCTCATGCTAATTTTCTTGTGTAACACTTAACACAAAGATAACCATGAAACCTAACAAAAGTAACAACCTCGTATTACAAGGACGAGAGGATACAAAACAAAAAACAAATTCAAATCAAAGCTACAGTGTAAAACTAAACAGTCTTATTCTATGAATCCCGACCACAACAAATTCATTAACGAATTGAATCTCGTGTATCAGGAATCGCCACACAAAAGGTGCGTTGATAAATTTTTTACTAACCTTTGATTGCCAAATCTTATGCGCTGACTGTTCGGAAGTCACACCTTTCTAAATTTTGGGGGGATCTGCTTCACTGCAGTTTGTCAGCGATCCCCTTCAATGATTTTGAATCTCGGAGAGAGAGAAAAGAGAAAGAGAGAGGGAGAGAGAGAGAGAGAGGCTACTTCGTTTTTTGCATGCAGGAGAAGAATAACCTGATAGGTGGGGTGAGTTTTGCGACGCATGAAAGATGGGCATGTTTTTTGGGCATGAGGAGATGTGGTAGGTCGACTTCACTTGACCATCCACGACACTGACAAGTGGGCTCTCAGTCACTAATTCCTCTAAGTCTCTCATTAACTTGTGGGGTCAGCCTTATATGAGTCCTACGAGGAGTACCTCCATCTGAGGTGTGAAAATGTGGTAGGTGGACTTCAAGCTCATACTGACATGTGGGCTCTCAAATAGTTCCTCCAAGTATTTAACTAACTTGTGGGGTCATCCGCAGATGAGTTCCAGATCCCTCTCCATCTAGCATCGGTGGCGACAGGCAAGCTCTCCAAAGGAAAGCCAATCCTGATCCCTCCGCAAAGTTCGCTCATCACCGAAAAATTATCGGTCTCCTTCATATCAATCGCCGTGGATCTCCTGTTCAGGTAATCCTTTTCATTCTCGCCATGATTATGCCACTGATTCAATGTTTGAACAAAAAAAGTACCGGTGCTAGCAATTCCGCGGGCTGCGTACACACCGCATGTGCGCAACACAGCAGGTGGGGCGCGATTTGAATATCGGTTCCGCATCCAATTATCTTTAGCTGGTCTGTGCTCAAAATGTTGCACCGTCTTAACAGCAGAGGGGTTGCGGATTTAAAATTAGGACTCAGCTAACCTCACTTTAACCATGCAAACTGCATGCTTGCGCCGTGGTTTTGCTAACTTGAGTTATATCTCCAGCCATGCAAAACTTAAGCACTCGTCTTAGCTAACCAACTAGAGACAGGTCAAATAATTTGTATAGATCCGCAATCTATAGCAGATATCCAAAGGATTTACGTCCATTTTTGCAAAGCAGTTACTAACTCAGAGTTAGAACCCGTCTTAGCTAACCAGCCTATTGATGATAGTCTCACATGGGGTGCTAACAACTGTCTTACATAGCTGACCTGGTAACGATGGCGTCTCATGACCTCTTATGTAGTGTTCGATGAGATGGATTCCACCCCACAGCTGTCGGAGACTCAGTCTCAGTCTGTCGATGGCACGGAGATTGTCACCCAAGATTTCATGGTTCATGACCAACTAGAGACAGAGAGACTAAGGATCGAGTTAAAACATGCAACGCACAAAAAGCTTGTTGAAGAGTAGAGGACAAAGAAGCAGCTTGCTGCCTCGAAGTAGGTGTTTTTTATCATGCATCTCGCGTGTGTCATTGAAATTTCTTTGGAAATCAATGCCTCTCATTCTAGCTGCATTTTTAATCACAGCTTAAATATTTATCTCTGTTTTGCCGACTCGGCGTTTATATGTAAGCTTCTGCCAGAAAAAGCATGTGGTTAAACAATAAATTTGCTAAAGGTCATTTCTTATATCTGTCCGCAGAGCTACTGCAATGGGTGAATACGAAGAAGAGTTCAGCACAAAACTTTGCTTCCAGAAATTCATTTCTGTCTATGGAAAGCTAACAGAACCACAAAAACATCTAGTCAGAGATATTGGTTTTGGGTACCTACTAGATCTGTGCTGTCGCGAGCTTCCATGGTGTTTCGTTCGCTGGCTTGTCCGCTATTTTGATTGCCCTTCCAGGTGTTTCATACTGCCTAGTGGATACATATTCCTTATCAACTTGTACACCGTGCACCGGACTTATGAATTCCACTGGGCGGGCACAGTATCCCTAGAAAATGCTCAGAAGCTTTCAGATGTCAGGTTAAGTCTGAAACTCGGTGTGCTGGGCATGCTACAAACATCAGAGAGTTAACTGATCTAATAACCCCAGAGCTGACAGGAGAAGTGTTTCAACGGGTTTTCGTGATGTTTGCAACAGCGGTATTTCTATGCCCAATGACATATGACTGCGTTAGCCCCGACTATTTAGCCGCTCTAGAAGGACCAGCAAGTAACATATCATCATATGATTGGTCCAATGCTGTCACAGAGAAACTGGTGACATCACTCCAGACCTTCAAGGACAAAGGATTCATAGGCGCCCTGTGTGGATGCCTCCTGATACCAGTGGTTCGTTCACTAACTTGTACACTTCTTTATACCGACAAGTAGATACAAGAACATGATTAAATTGTACCTCTTCCTCACTTGCAGATAACGTATTTTGAGTACCTGGATACGAAGATTATGGACCTGGAACCTGACACTCCTGCAAGACTTGTCATATGGGACACAGAGGCCGTTAAGAATTATGCTAACATAGACAGCCTATCAACGGAGGACGGAATTTTTGGGAAACACACGGTAAGTCAACTTTTCATCATTTTCCTTTGGCGAACTTTTCGACTCAACATAATGACTTACCTGCCATATATTAACTTAACTTGACTGTAATTTTTTCCTTCCACATGACAGCTGAAAGACATTAGGCGCACACCTTTCCAGCCACCGCCTGGCTTTCAGGCGCCATTTTTCCAAATGAGTCCCAGACTAGAAGCCTACATAGAAGAATTTGTGCCTCAAGAAAAACTTTGTTCCGTAAGTGATTTCCAGCTTCTGCACATGATTTTATGTTTGAAATGATGTTCCCTAAGTTTTTACGAAACAGATACATATCCTATTATGTTCATCCAGACAATTTCCTATACTACGTTAGCTGTGATTTTGTGTTAAAACCAGAAGTGCTTCCTATAGGACGTTAGCTGAGCTTTTGTATTAAAAATAGAAGTGCTTCCTATAGTACATTAGCTGTGCTTTTGTGTTCAATATAAAAGTGCTTCCTGTAGTACCTTAGCCGTGCCTTTATGTTAAAACCAGAAGTGCTTCATATAGAACGTTAGCCGTACTTTTGTGTTAAATATAGAAGTGCTTCCTATACTACGTCAGTTATGCTTTTCTGTTAAAACCAGAAGTGCTTCCTATAGGAGGTTAGTTGTGCCTTTGTGTTAAAAACAGAAGTGCTTCCTATAGTACGTTAGCTGTGCTTTTGTGTTAAATGTAAAAGTGCTTCCTATAGTACCTTAGCTGTGCCTTTATGTTAAAACCAGAAGTGCTTACCATAGGACGTTATCTGTGCTTTTGTGTTAAATCCAGAACTGCTTCCTATAATACGTTAGTCGTGCTTCTGTGTTAAATATAAAAGTGCTTCCTATACTACGTTAACTGTGCATTTGTGTTAGATATACAAGTGCCTCCTATAGTACGCTAGCTGTGTTTTGGTGTTAAAACTAGAAGTGCTTCCTATAATACGTCAGTCGTGCCTTTGTGTTAAAACTAACAGTGCTTCGTATAGTACGTTAGCTGTGCTTTTGTGTTAAAACAAGAAGTGCTTTCATATAATACGTTACCCGTGCTTTTGCGTTAAAACTAACAGTGCTTCCTATAATACGTTAGTTGTGCCTTTGCGTTAAATATAGAAGTGATCCCTGTAGTACGTTACCTGTGCTTTTCTGTTAAAAATACAGGTACTTCCTATAGAATGTTAACTGTGCCTTTGTATTAAATATAGAAGTGCTCCCTATAGTACGTCATCCGTGCTTTTTGTGTTAAAACTACAAGTGCTTCCTATAGTACATTAACTGTGCCTTTGTGTTAAACAAAGAAGTGCTTCCTATAGTACGTCAGCTGTGCCTTTGTGTTAATTCTAACACTGCTTCCTACGACGGGAGATCAACCATGCTTCGTAAGGTAGGTCGAATGCGCTCTTTCAAGGAATGTGTTCACCATGATTCATGGACTTTGTTAGCTGCGCTTCCCGCAGCACACCATGTGTCCTTCTGTGCACATTATTCCATGCCCTTTCTGTAATTATTGACACAATGTACAGTAGTTCACAAGATATTTTTAATTTTCGGTATTAATAACTTATTTTCATTATCGGTGTTAATAATATCTGATGGTTTTTCTTTCAATTCCAGGCCAAGATGAAAATTGACAAAGTTATCAATGAAATGTACATAGAACTTTTCTCGCGGTTTCAACCAGTTCTCGAGCAGAAATTGGAGAAGCTCCTTTCACTTGGTAGGGATCTTAGTGCTAAAGAAACCAAGACCAGAGACCAGGGCGTTTATTGTAACTTGCAACAGGACAACTCACATGAAAAAGAAACTTTTTCATCACTCCCTTCAACAGATTCTACGCTTCCAAGTTCTAGCACGACAAGCAGTCAAAGTTCTTCCAGCAGTGGCTCAACTAGTGTCCTTCACGCCACATCATACTCCCTGGAAAATTTAAAGGGTTGCTGCGATACCCCTGACCCAGAATCCCAGAATCCGTACGACAAAGAGCAGTCCCAAATTCGTCTATCTTCACACCTAAAATCATCAACCCAAATTAAGTTGCTACTGGAAGTGAACAGGATCGACCACAACAAAGTGGACATTGATGAACAAGCCAAGATTCATCTGGACAAAGTACATAACCATCTGCACAACTGCCTTGATGGCTTGCTGGTCCATGAGCCATTTGTGTCAACATCCGAGATGCTGGAGAGCGGGGCAATTATAATGACAGGTGAAAATTCATCTGAGTGTTCTGTACCGATTAAAACCCAAAATTCTGCTGGAGGATCCGCAGACCACAACTCTCTGACAAGCCCACTGGAAAAACTCTTGGAGGAAACAGCAAAACCTACTACAACAGAAACATCAGCCTCGCACTCAGCGATTGACAAATAATTACTGACTGATCCAATCTCAGCAGATACACTCGCAGCACCTGTTTATCACGTTGGGAAAACGTCACCAGCTACTGCATGGTCCAGCGGATCTGACAGCGCTCACAACAACTCTTTAACCAACACAAAAAGCCTCACTGTATCCCAGCCTGCACAAAAATCAAACAATGTCACTGGACAACGTTCTTCTTTGCTACAGGAGGATAAGGTCCATCTTGTTTCAACTTTGAGTGATGAGAAGAACATTGCTGAAACAGAACGCACAAGAGCTACTTCCTCTCTTCCTCCTACAGTAGAAGTCCCCACTGATTCTGCTAGCGGTTCTGGCTCAGTACTGGAAACAGGAAAAACAATTCCATCCACTAGTGATGCTCCACTGGTTGCTGCACCATCTGTCAATGCAGAAGACAATAACATTGCAGAAGAACATGAACAGTGTATGAAGCAACCACCTATTGATCCCACAGACAACGTCCCTATTACCACAAGCGCACATCCGCTAGAACTGGAAAAACAAATGGCACCTCACA
Organism: Triticum dicoccoides; assembly: GCF_002162155.2. NCBI lineage: Eukaryota > Viridiplantae > Streptophyta > Magnoliopsida > Poales > Poaceae > Triticum > Triticum dicoccoides. The sequence goes on along the minus strand of NC_041384.1, from coordinate 617,436,908 downwards.
AGAGGTCCTTAAAGCAGTCAGAAGATCCAGGTAACAAGAGTACAGCGCCTCCTATGAAAAGAGTTAGGATACTGGAGCCTCCACATAATTCAACAGAAACTGCAAACAACCAATCTCTACAAGCTGACAACCACAAATGCCTCATTAGTTGTGGATTCATTGATGATGATCAAATATGGTCTGACCCATCTATCTATGAACAACTTGACAGAGTCATTGAACAAAAAAAGAAACAACCCTTTCATAACCAAGTAGCATCACAAGAATGCCAACCTGATACTGTCTCACACTTGGCCAATAATTCAAGCTCCTCAGCTAGATCTTCCCTTTCTAACTATCCGGAGCCACTTATACCCAGCAGATCAGGATCATTGTCAGGCGGTAGCCACCCCCACACAGGCCTTTGATACGTCATACTCTACAGGTTTAACTCAATCTGTCTTGTCCCAAAGTTTACCAGCAACTCCCTTGTCCCAGCACTACAACCAACCAGCTCCTAGTATCAAAAACCACTTCTACCGACATCCAGGTGCTCAGAATAACGACGGTTCAAACAAAAGCCAGCGCTCACCATATGCGATGAACAACCAAAGTCACAAGCAGTACCAGCAACAAACCAATGTCCGTGATCCCCACTACCCCCAACACAATGATGCTTAGAATAACAGCACTACACGGTGCCAACAACGCCAACCTCAAGAGCAGAACAATCAGCAACCACACAGAGGCAGGTCTAATGGGCAAAGTTACAATGCCTTGCAACAACAGTTCAACAGCATGCAGTGTTCCTGACATCCTCTCCAGCATTTTCCAACAGATATTCCTTCAAGCTCAACCGGTAATCCAACTGTCAGAACATTAGAACTGCACATGCAGCACCAACCACAACGCCTAATGTTCCAAAGAAACAACAATTATAATGAGGGTCGTCTGCAAATTAGTAATGGTCAATTGAACTCCAGTGGTCATGTCTTCCAGCCTCACCAACATCATTCTGAGCTAGAACAGACTCGATTCACTGACCAAGGAAATGACCATCAAGATCACTGCCAACTTTTGGAAATAAGAGATTCCACAAACGAGGAGAAAGAAGTGTATGAAATAATCATCGACAATACGCCAGGTATCAAGCAAAATGATAGGTAATGAATTCGTTGTTCCTGTTACAGTAAAGTTTTGGTCCCTTCGTTTAATAATGCAAATAGTTTCATCTTATCTTTAAAAAGAAAATCTTACGATTTAAAATTCATTTGTTTTTTTACAGCAAGAGGATATTCTCCGTCGATCGACGTTGGGCCGATCATCGAACTTTAGGTTTGTCAATGAAGGTATACGGATATATCCACTCATTCATGGTCGATGCTTACTCAGCATTGCTGATGAAAGAACAATTCTACGCAATGCCAGCATTTGTGCACAAGCATATAATGTACATGGACGCTTCTGTAAGTTCTTTCTTCTCATAAATAATAATAACAAACCACAGTTACTACTACTACCACACTGAGTGACACAGCTACAATTTTCTGCAGGACAAATTTAAAGTTCTAGGAGCAAGCACAGAACTACTCAAGGAACAGATTGTGGAAAAAACTATTGGGTACAGACTGCCCAACAAATGTAACATCGTGAGTTCACCCTACTGACTCTATCTGGCCAGTGTTCGTCTTTGATTCTACAAGTTTTTCTTGTTACAATGATATTATTCCTTGTCAATTGTTTTAGGTCTTAATACCTGTGAGAAAGGATCCACATTTTATCTACCTCGTCATCGTGAATCTTGCAATGCGTTGCTTCGAAATTCTATGTCCTTACATCAATTGCGACGGTATAAAGGAACACTCGGACATTGTCATCGAAAACTTCAAGAGATCTTACCATTCTGCTTACAACAACTATCCTCACACCATGGCCTCCTTTCATGTCAAACCTGTGCAGAGTGTATGTAACTCAGACAGAGAGTAAGTTTATTTTAACTATAGCTCTACCTCATTTAAACCATGCATCTTTTTGTTCCACTACACATCCCATAACTACTGTTCACCTTCTAATCACAGACATTAATGCTCTCAATTTTCAGGGATGACAGTGCTATTTACACCATGCATTTGATGCCGCTCATTAACATGAATAACAATTCATTTTTTATCAATAATGTAAGTTCACTCCCATTGACAACACATCAACATACGTTCATCCAAGCCAGCTGAACATTAATTTTTGCAATAAATTTTATTAATTTGCACGGTTATGTGTTTGCAGATCCATGTGAAACGATGAGAGAACAACTAACTTACAAAATGATAACATCCAACTACAACACAAGACATGTATTTGAGGCATTGAGCATCGTCCTCGACAAGTACAATATCCGGCGGAAAAGAAGAAGAGTTGAAAGAAGATGACTACTGCTTAAAATTTGCCTAAATTTAACTGGAGCCATCCGAACATTGTTTTAGCCAGCCATATCGACTCATATGTAATCACAACAATGTTTCACCTATTTTTGTGTCCGTCCAAGATATCTGCTATGGATCCCGTTAAACACAGCTGTGCGTTCAAATGGTCAAGCCTTAAATTCCTGAACAGCAAACATTTACAAATAATAATCGTATTTTTTTTCCAAAAGTTCTAAACATGATATTCAACACATCACTTCCTTTGCACTAGAACACCACTCACTTCAATAAGACATAATAAAAGAAACAATTGAAACACAGAAGAAAAACACTATCAATTCGTAAGCATCTGACAAAGGAGCTAAATGACTCACCTCTAGTAATCCAGATCATAGAGGCACTGTCGTGCCTCTTATCCACGTAGAACGTGCCTCTCTAACCACGGACAACTAAGCTGACACACACAAGTGCGCCACCAGCTAACACAGGACTGTCCCCTCTCTATAGCTTAACACCGGTCCCTCCCCAAGCCAAATGAGTCATGGAAGCACGACCGTAACTCAAGTTAACGAAAGAAGAACCATCCTCTGTGATAGACGACTAAACTGAAAAAATACCAAAACAGAAGAACGACCGTGCCTTCAACTGTAAAATGTCCGTGACCTCACAAGTTTCAACGACGAGTCTCTCTCAGCAAATAAGTGAAAGCAGACGTTTCGAAGGAAAGGCACGACCATGCCTTTGAGTAACATCGTAGACGTGCCTTTCCGAGCGAACCTGTAAGAGAAAGCATTTGCGAACAACAGACAGAACTCTGACTCAACATAACATAGCACATGCCTCTACTAACTAAACAGACGTGACTTCAATAGCAGAATAACTACAAATATTACAGAACATACAACCATGACAATGACTCATACTAACATAATGCAGTGCCTCTCCGAATTTAATACCGAAAGGAAAGATAACGCCTCTAGAACTTTAGCTGACGTAGTCATCGAAATTGTGTGCGTAACTATAAGCGCCGCGGAGATGAGGATGACGCGCTCCAACAAGAACAAGAGGGAAGAAGAGACGAGAAGGTGCGAGGAGCAGTGATGCAAGTGGCATCGGGTGCACTTACCGTGCGTGTGGCGTGGTCTGCATCGTTAAACCATGGGTTGAAAGAAGCTAGAGCTTACCTCCCGCCACTTCCCCTCTCGAATTTTGTTTAGAAATGGTAGTTATCCTACATTCATTCAGAGGAAGAAAATTGCTCGGTTAATTAAAGAAAACCATGGTCGCCTTCACGGCCATGCCTTTCAAAAACAAAGTACCACCACAGTAATAGAAAGACAGAAACGCAACCGTCGATAACACAATACTCCCAGAGCAAGTATCACACTGGATTACCGTGCCTAAAATGGAGAACATATACTGAAACAGACAACATATATTGAAACAGACAGCAAAGTGAGAAAATCTGAAGAAAAACCATGGTCGCCTTCACGGCCATGCCTTTCAAAAACAAAGTACCACCACAGTAATAGAAAGACAGAAACGCAACCGTCGATAACACAATACTCCCACAGCAAGTATCACACTGGATTACCGTGCCTAAAACGGAGAACATATACTAAAACAGACAACATATATTGAAACAGACAGCAAAGTGAGAAAATCTGAAGAATCTTAAACACACTCAAGCTCTGCATAAAACCATTTCAAACACACAACCACAACCATATATTCAATATAAAAACAACCGTGCCAAACACAGTACAAACACAAAGGAAAAGTAAAGCCCCTACCTGTCAGTGAAGAAGCTAGCAAACTAATAAGACCAGAGCGTGCCTTGCCTAAAACAAAAACAATGCCTCCCTGAACAAACGACTGTGCGCTACCTAGAATCACGAAAGTGCACATCTGAGTGCTCCTCTTAATACATCTCATCTTATACCAACTCATAGCAACAAATCATGGAGAAAAATATTCTTGAACGCACCCAATCAAGGAAAACAAAATGGAACAAAAATAAACTTAAATTTCCAAACTGGTCAACTCCATCCGGTTCAAAATAAAACAACCACAATTACAAATTCATCAGTCTATGTAATACTACCCCATACAATAACTACGAAATAACCAATTAATCACACAATCCATCATGCCAGCACTTCCAACCGGACTACTCCTCAGAAACGTCCACGCCATCTGAAATCAGGAAGACATCGACGATGCAGGATGTCCCTCATCGACAGAAACCGGCGGTATAGCTCATAGCTCACATACCCTTCCTAAAGGAAAATCAAATTAAAACATAAATATACAAAAAAACAAGTACTGTTCTAGCAACAAAGGCAGAAACTAACGAAAATGAAACCTTCACTTACAGTAGCTCCATATTTCAGGTGATCAAATCTAAGTGGCTTCCAATCCCAGTAGTGACAAAGAAGTTCTAGAAAAGATGACTCCAGCTTCGAATAAGATTCATCAATGATGGCTCCTGCTAAGTCCTCCATGGAGTCCCTTTCTTTGCCGCCTTTGATCATAAACTTCTCTTGGATGTCGATATGGTACCCTTCTGGAATTCTGATGAAATCTTGAAAAATAGCATCTCTAATATTCCTGACGCTCACACTAGAGAAAGTTATACCTCTATTCTCAAGGAAATCCTTCAAGGCAGGGCACTCCGTCCTGGCCCTGTAGAAGTGATAGAGCAAAACATGATTCCGCATAGCCACTAGCATGATAGCGACTTTTCTACGCCCGTAAAAATCCTTTCGCGTGAACTCCATGCCGAGACCAACAAACTTGTGCTTCTCCTCGCGCAACCAGTCCTCATACAAGCGAATGATCTCCTCCACCTTACCAGGCTCGTTGGTATACCACACGTCGAGCTTCGTGTTACCATCGGCAACTATAGAATGGTACTCGGTGGTGTTCAAAAAGTCGCCATGGCAACAAGCAGCAAGGTGCCAATGGAGATTCCTAAGACCCTGCGACAAGGTTGGGGAGTGGCGAGGAGGCTGGGAACTGTCTGATGTTCTGTGGCTACAATACGACGTGAAAACCTCACAAACATGGCCAGTATTTAACCTTGGCGAGGGACCTTTGAGTTACAATACACATTAACGTGCGAACTAGGAACAGCGAATAGACAGTTGTGCTTCCGAAGCTCATAAAACCATGCACTTCATAAAGTCACGACTATGCACAAATAATTGATGCCATGCAGAAATCGAGGAGCCTCTAACTTTATTTTACGGTAACTGACACACAGAATAGTCACATCGAACAGCCGGCACATCGGTCATCAATTCCTCCTTTGAAAAAAACCACCAACGGAAAAATCCAATGAAGCAAACAAACAGTCAGCCGAATGCCTTAGATCCGAAGGCCAAAACTCATCTGTGCCTCATCTAGATAGATTCACAACATTTGTCCCTCTATAGTCAAGGCTGGTTTCAGGTGAGGCCCGGGTATGCCGGCACAACACGCACATACGAGTCTATCAGGCATGAGTGTGTAGGCGCACGACGCACATACGTGTCTATTCCACAGGCACGTAGAGATACAGGCAGCAACTCGCTGTAAACACGTGAATGCATGCAACAAAGGCACAGAAACGTAACCTCTACATGCACGTGCTTTGTCTTGGCAAGGCACGAATACAGCCTTGCAATTAACATCCTCGAGCCACGACTAGACACCCTGTGCGTATAGACATGGAATTGCAGCTTTTTCGACGCACAAGCACGGTTTTCGAATTGGCATTATCGATGCACATATACAAATCCTCTACATACAAATCATCTGGATGCAAAAAAGAGAGGTGGCAGAGGCATCGGTAAGAACACTCTGTTCGAGAGGCATGGTTGCAAACTCTCAAAAGGGGCGGCCATGTGACACCGCAGACACATAGACACGTGAAGTGTATCATATGAGGATACATCAAATACAATCACCGAATCAACGGTAGAAGTGAAAGAGCCACAGTTTTAAAGTGACCAGAGGCACGGACGTGTAGAAGCACGGGCACGACGAGTCACAGCCACCGCATCCCCTCACGGACAGGCATCTACCACCATAGGCACGTAGAGTCACAGCCAGCGTGTCTCCTGAGACAAGCGAATGCAGGTATAGGACGCACAGAACTGCAGCGTATACACGCACGGAATTACGACTTTTGTCGCACAGGTACGGCTTTCAAATTGGCATTCTCGAGGCATGGATACAAACCACCTGAACGCACAAAAGAGTGATGGCAGAGGCACGGCTGTGTAGTCTGAAGAGAAACTGTCATGTGACACCACCACATAGAGACCTCACGTGTGTCACGTGAGGTGCGGTCCCGAATAACACAAAGATAGGAAACTGAAAAATATTGCCTTGTACGTTACCAGACGTGCATCTCTTGTGCGAATGTGTAAAACACAACAATACAAACACAAACAAACAGTGGTGAATATAAGCCAAACAAAAAAGACGCTTCTACCAGACAATACATATGCGTCCCCTCACGGACTGGCACCAGAGGCACGTAGAGTCACAACGAGCATGACGCCTGAGACACACAAATGCACGTACAGGAGACACCGAATTACAGCATGTACAGACACGGAATTGCGGCTTCTCATAGTTATCGAAGCATGGGTACAAACAACCTGGACGCACAAAAGAGTGGTGGCAAAGGCACGGATGCGTAGTGTCAAGAGGAACTGCCGTATGAAACAAGCACGTTACAGACATGGCGTGTCTCACGGATGTACATGCATAGACGGAAAGAAGCCACGGAAGTGAAGCCTGAACATACACGGATGAATGGATTCTCAAGGCACGGTCCTAAAGCACACAAAGAAACGAAACTAAAATGTTGCCTTGTACGTTAGCAGACGTGCCTCTCTTGTGCAAACGTGTAAAAGACAACAATACAAACACTATCAAACGGCACTGAATAAAAGCCAAACACAAAACGCACTTCTCCCAAACAATACATATGCGCAACTTCAACAGGTTCTCTAAATATACATGAACTCGCGCAAACGTCAACAATGAACTTGTAACATGAAAAAACATAAGAAATTATATTCACATAACATGAGACGGTACTCCATAGGATTGAACTAAAAGTACTAATTAATTATACAAAAAAATAAATGAAAGTCTTCCAGGAATCCATTCTGCTCACACCACCTGGATGACTATACTCAATAGCAGTTCTGCTCAAAAGCATCAACGGCGTCCGGGGTCGGGAAGACAACGAGGATACATCATGTCCTTCATAGACAAAACTCGGCAGTAGAGCTCGTAGCTGACATACCCATCCTAAAATAAAAAGCGGATGAGAATGAAGATATACGTCAAGGGGAAAAGGTATTGTTGTTGCAATAAAACAAAGATATAAAGACGAAATTTTCACTTACAATTGCCGCATATTTCAGGTGTTCAAGGGAAAGCGGTTCCAATCCCAGTAGTCATGCAGACCTTGTGGAAAAGACGTCTTCATACTCAAGTAAGATTTGTTTATGACGGCTCCTGCCAAATCTGCCATTGAATCCCTTAGGTTGCCTCCTTTGATCATGAGCTCCTCTTGAAGATCGATGTGACACTCTCTTGGGATTTTGAGGTAACTATTTGCGAGAACATCCCTATCGTTCCTGACGACGACACTAGCGAAAATTATACCTTTGTTCCAAAGGAAATCTTTCAGAGGAACGCACTCAGTCCTGGCCTTGCACAAGTGATAAACAAGAACATGCTTGCGCATCGCCAGTTGCATAACGGCAACTTTTCTACTACAATCAAAATAATCCTCTCGTGTGTACTCCAGATCAAGACCAACAAACTTGTACCTGTCCTCACGCAGCCATTCCTCATAGAGAGTAAGAATCTCCTCCACCTTGTGGGGCTCATTGGTGTACAACACATCGAGCTTGGTATTACCATCAGCATCTACAAAGATACGCTTAGTAGTGTTCCTGAAGTCATCCATGGAACCGAGGCTGAGACGACAATGGAGTTTGACTATGCTTCTCATACGAGTCGAGGATGACAAGAGATAGCTACCCTTCTCTGGAGGGAATAAGACGCAATAACCTCCAGGAATAGACCACTACTTAACCTTTGGGGAGAGCCGACTCAGTTACCAAAGCGCCCATTTAATTGCTAAGGAAACGCTGAATGGACGATTGTGCTTCTACAGCTCGTGAAACCATGCACTTCAAAATTCACGACTGCCATGCTGTAATCGAGGAGCACCTAGATTGACTCTACCACGGTATCTGGCACAATGAACACTAACAATAAATAGCCATCCCATCGGTCACCAACACATCTTTTGACCGAGAGAACAATGAGAAGAAGAAAACAAGATGACCTTGTCGTACAAATACTACACGGGGACTGAACAAAAATAGAAGCACGGTTCGGCCAACACAAAAGCCACACACGTGCCTCCACTTTTCTTTAAAGACAAACCTCAGTGATATCAACGGACATGCATCTCTATGCCTGTCGATGCTTCTCACATACAAATAACTGTGGGATATCATAGATATTCCCGCCTGAACCCAACATACATAAAAACAGTGGCTCCCTGGGTCAACAACTGCTTGAAAAAATTACAATAACAGAGTCATGAACCGTGACGCCATTTCAGATATGAAAGTGCCTCTCATTAGGAACCATCATGCCTCCCCTCAATTTGCCTCACCCGACGTATCGACCATGCCTCTCCTGCTACAACAACCATGCATCTAATAACATCATCACTGTTCCTCTCCTAAAGACACACCCAACCATATATGATTAAACATGTGATTAAAAAAATTAAAACACAGAAGAAGGAGTATGCTTTTTAGCATGTATAACGGTGCCTCGCAAAAAGTATGTGAGGCAGCATAGGCACGTAAAAGACTCCACTCGGATGCAGCACAGCTGGACAACTATAATGGGAGTCAGCTGCACGAGTCAAACATCTCGTGTCCCCATAACACCTCGGGATACACGTACACCATCTATAACCAACATTCATTCCATTTCGCCGAATAAAAAATAAAACAAGAAGCACTCACTACTACTCTTGCTCTCTCCCATCTTCTTTATATTTCAATAAGCTCCGACTCCCTCAGCCACAACACAACTCATTTGCCTTCTCCGACGCTTGCTTCTAGGGTTCGTGCTTCTTCTCCGTCTCCTGTTTCTAGGGTTCGTGCTTCTAACCCGCAACAATCGATTAATTTCTAAGCCATACTTCTCTCGTAGATTGCTGGCCGTGGGTGCTTGCCCTAAGCTTCCCATCACAAGCCATCTGCATTATCCGTCCACCTACTTCTAAGGTTCGTGCTTCTTCCCCGCACACAGTCTCATTTCAAACAAGTTATTGAAGAGTTTTTATTGGGTCTCTTGGTTAACTTCCTAGCCGTCCTTCTCTCGTAGATTTTGCTAGCCGTGTACGCTTGCCCTAAGCTTCCCCTACCCAAATCTCCGTTCGTCAACCCTCGCTCTTCTTCTGTCACAGGTAAAAAGCATATGCGTAAGCAGCATGCTCTGATCCGTATTTACGTTTTACGTTTAGGTTTTTCATTTGATAGTTATTGAAGCATCAGATCCGGTACAACGACTTCATTCTCTAACGGAATATAAAAACCATTTGAAAATCTAAACAAGTGTTATAAACTCTGTCATACTGCTTTTCTCGAAGGAGTAGATGAGAAGATTTATGGTAAAATTGTAGTTGTTGCCTGCCTTCAATATAGCTACCATATTTGTAGCTAGCCATTGTCTACCTTCCACGTTGAAGCTTGTTTTTAAATTGTTATGATATTCTTGTTTTCTTAACATAGCTTTTCTGAAATATTTAAGTATGATTTGCCCTGCCTGCCGCCAACCAGGCGGCCCTTGCGAACCACACCCTGAAGTTATCCAGGAGTTTGAGGTTATTCTTGATGAAAATTGCTGGAGCCGCATGGTTAGTAAGCATCACTAACAAATTGGTTGCTTAAAACACAGTAAAAATCGTCACTGTCACTCATACCCCCTTACACCTACACTAGGTCCCCCTGCTGCCACTTATTCGCACCTGCCTTGTGTTTTCAATTTCCATTAGTTTGCTTGCCTACACCCTGATTAATATAGTCCATTAATTTATAATACAATTATGTTGTTATCTGTAATTCTTATCAAAAATTCATATCAAATTTAAGAAAACTTTTAAAATTAACAGTACGCAAGTTCAAATTTATACTAACAGGTTGTTATTTGCACTATTTTTTCCAGTATGTACCTTGTAATGTCAGAGCTTTTCTCGCTGAATACATTGAAGAGGAGAAGAAAGAAGCAAGAAGATTGCGTAAACAGCAAGTAGAACCAGCCCTTCTTACACATGAAGGAAGGTCTTACAATGCTTTGTTTAAGCATAGGGCGAACTACACAAAGTTCTGCGGTGGTGAGTGGAACATCTTTGCGGCTGATTATGAACTTCGTGCTGGAGACCGCATAGAATTTGAACTACCAGACGAGGATCTCAATCTCGAAATACAAACATATCGAGATAACAAAAGGCTGCTTCCATTACCCCACGTTGGTAGGTATTTAATATTACAAACATTACAGACTTATCTTCTTTCGCTGTAATTTTATATGCATGAATCGAACTGAATAATATTAACCCCGTGTTGGATGTAACTTTATCTAACTTTAAAAGCTTTTTCTTTTTCTAGCTCTGGATGATCTTTCTTCTGAAGATTTCGACCATGTTCACTGATGTGTCTACTCTAAGGATATTGAGCTCACCTACGACCAGACACGATTCTTTCTACAACGCATTTTCGGAGATACTTTCATCCGTTGCCCTCCGTTTGTCCATGTCTTGACTCACACTAACACCAAAGACTACATCATGGTTGGTTACAACTGTCCTTGTTAAAATACCAAAAATATTTTGCTCATATGTAATATAAACAATATTGAGGTAATATTGCTTATATGTAAAATTATAAAAAACCTATTTATTCAAAACTAAAACAACAAAACATCTGTTGTTCTCTTAATATGTTGTTTTATCTGTTTACACACAAACCTGAACATGCCAAGAACTATGTTACTTCAAATATGGAATTTCTTAATGTTTGTGCACTCACCATATTCAGACATCCTTTTATTTATTGTCCAAGTGACAAATCAACGGTTTTAATTTCTATTTAATTTCGATTTTATTCTAGAAAATTCCGAGGAGCGTTGTCTCAACACTGAAGAGATGGGTAGACATGCCAACCAATGGCAGGGTAACCCTTGAAGCTCTTGGTGAACATACACATGTCACCACTCCTTCATCATACTACATCTCCAAAAATGACGGTAGGATGGTAATACAAAAGTCTTCTTTCAGAGACTTCATATCAGCTGCATCCTTCGTTGAAAAGAATGTTGTTCTAATCACTTTCAAAGAGCGAAATGACCATTCTGTGTCCATCATCATTCAGCGCATCATGTAGATTCCATCGGAACCAGCACGTAAAATGGAAGCAAACAGTGCATCTCCTAGAATGTTCAACGCTCATTTCATCATGATGCCTCCAGGAGCAAAACACTGATTACTATAAGTTTGCTACATTGGATGGTAGAATAATTTAACTAGTATGGACCATGTGCTTGCTTGAACTATCGGAATATTCTTTTGTAACTTATGTAGCTCTTACACAATCAACTAGCTGTTTCAACCATCGGAATGATCCTTTAAAACAAATGTTGTTTGAACCATCCAAATGATTCAATAGAAAAAATGTAGTTCTAATCCTTTGAAAAGTTCACAATTCCAAAAACCAAAAAACAAAAAGATTCATTTTCAAAAAATGAAACTAAACAAGAATCAGTTCGTGATTCAAAACCTCTAGCAATACGATGTTATCAAACTTATTCAAACCATCTAGTGAAACATATCTCAATTAAAAACCAAACAGGACTACATTTTCTAATCCAAACTATATTCAGTTCAACTTTTCCTAAACACACTCGTACACCGAATAACATAAAAACCGTGCCTCCCTAACCAAGAAAGATTATTAACTGAAAAAAAATGTTTCACAACAAAGGCACGACCATGCATCTGCTGAATGTTTACTATCACAGCCAAAGATGCATCACGCAGGCAGCAATCAATGAATAAAAAAATTCAATTTCGAAATTCTATGCCTGGAACCGCCGCGTGACTAGCAACTGCTCTTTGGCGGTTTCCTTTTTTGCACGACAAAACAACCCTTTCACTTTTCCGACTCCATTTCATCCTATTCCTCGAAAGTTTCTCGCCGGCCGCAGTTCACCACCGCACACCTCCAGCCATGGACGACGGGAAACTAACAACATTCACCGAACACATCACTACCCACGGTACAACCATGCTCGAGGTGGTGTACACCAACGACCCAAGGACCGTGGAGCGGATCATCAACAAGTACGAAGAATGGCTAAAGGAGGAGAAGAACAAGTTCGTCGGCCTCGACCTCGAGCACACACGTAAGAGCAGTTACATACGACAAGGGATCGCCGTCGTCCAACTTTCCATGCGCCAGCATGTCCTTATATACCACTACTGCAGGTTCGGGCGCTCCCAGGCGTTAGTTGACTTCCTGCAACGGAAAGCGGTAACTTTCACTAGCGTCGACACCAGGAATGACAAGACCATGCTTGCCCGTGCATGCATCAGAATTCCAGACGAGCACCACGTCGACATCCAGAGGCTATTCCGCATCAAGGGTGGTGGAGAAAGGGACTCCATGGCTGACCTTGCAGCGGCCATCATCGACCCCTCATACAAGAACATGAAGAAATCATTTCCAAAGGAGAAGCACCAGTTCTGGGAGTGGAAGCCACTTTCCCCAATACACCTTGAGTACGTGGCAAAGGACGGGTATGTTAGCTACGAGTTGTACCGTAGAATCCTAATCATCAAGAATGGGCTACGTCACCTCCACCAACAACCAATGAAAGAAAGACTCCGCCCACGTAAGAACAATGACGAGGGATCTTCCAGCGGCTGGAAGCACCGGAAGGGAAACAGTGGTTGGTAAATTGCGAGAAAATGGATGTCTACCTATGTTGTAAATATGTTTGTTGTTGCTCAAAGATGTTGTGTGTATTGTATTACTATTTTACATTTGAACTTTGAACACAGTGGTGTGCTCATGTACTAATTTGGATTGTATGAACCTATGTTGTAAATATGTTTGTTGTTGCTCAAAGATGTTGTGTGTATTGTATTACTATTTTACGTTTGAACTTTGAACACAGTGGTGTGCTCACATACAAATGCATACTATGTTTTGCATGTCTAAATGCAATTAGTAAGTTATGTCTAAATGCAATTAGTAACTTATGTCAAAGTACTGAGCAAGCATATATTGTATCCATGATTATAGAACGAGAGATATCTCGCACGATATTGTATTATAATTTTCATACTCAACCTTTACAAGATGCATCGTGCATTTACAAGAATATGTGATGATATCGTTGTAAACTCTCAGTACAATGCTTATTAAACATTGGCATGAGCAATTCATAAATATTGCAGAAGATCATTCGGTACACAGTCACAAGCAACGATAACTTTGTTACCTTAACCACATTGGAAAAAAAATCCTTGCCTCCATTTCACATCAAACACCGCTCCGTCGATTCAGAACATCCTTGCTATTCTACACAGGTTCCTCTCCGTACACCAGTTCTGCACAATGCCACAAAACTACACTACTGCGTGCAACTGACCTATTTACAAGCGTGACTCACTAAGTATCTACTAAATCCATGCCCGTGGTGCCACGCACCCGTGACCCTACAAACTACACACCTGTGCATCATTAACCGAACCCCTCTAACCAGATATTGGGACCGATGCCTCTACTGCCGTGCACCCGTGCCTCTAGAATCTTGACACCAGCAAGTGGGTTCAAAACCGTGCCTCCAGACAACCGTGCTTGTATTGACTGCAGTGCCTCTGTTTGCTTGATCAACGTGCCTCACTTGAAACCCAAAGTAACTCTACGTGCTCCGCACGCGTGATCGCCAATGCAACTTTGGTGCTACATAGATGCGTCTCTCAGTATACCCGTACCTCCACAACCGTGCTTGTACTGACTATAATTCCATGCCTCCGTTTTGCTCAGTCCACGTGCCTCACATAAAACCAACAGTAACTCTACCTCCTACACACACACGAGCCTCTCGCATGAAACCCATAGTATCTCACCTGTACAACTTTGGCACTGCACACACGTAGCTCTCAGTATACTCGTGCCTCCTCACAACCATGCCTGCACTGACTTCAATTTTGTGCCTTCATTTGCTTAAACCATGTGCCTCACATAAAAGAGATACACAGCCGTGCCTCAGAGTAAACAACACACGTGCATCAACTGTATTCAAAACTATAACCCTGATTAAATAACATCCGTCCAAAAGAACATCTTTAAAAGAGATGCACAGCCATACCTCTTCTACAAACATATAACATCAATGAACACTTAGGTTCTTAGGTCCATATCAATTCGTATAAAAATAGAACATTAACCGTAGCATAGATTTTTAAACAAAAACCATTTATGTTCAAAGGCTATAACTAACATCACTGCGGCAGAAGATTGAAGATAACAACAAGCCTCCCATCACACTCTTTGAAAGTTATCAGCACCAAGCTGTTTACTTCAATAGACGATGCCTGGAGAAAATCACTGAAACCTTCCTGTTTGAACACCATTCTACTACCCAAGCCAATGAAGTAGGAGCAAGGAGTGCTCACATATATATCATCATCACCAGATTCCAAAGTAACTTCAAGGGTTAAAACACCAGTCGCAGGAAAAGTCATAAACTCCTTCAAACTCCTCACAACAATACCAGGAATAACCTGACAAAAACAACAAGCTATCAGAAATAGAACAAAAATTAAAAACTATAAACAAAAGAGATAATAAAAATAAATAAATAAACAGAAACAAAGAAAAACAGTGGAAAAAAATCTGACCATATGATGACAATTAACATTCATTGAATCAATCCTGTGAACAAAAGGACAACACGGTATGTAGACATCATCAAATAGTTAACACCTCATGAAATACATCTGCTGGTAATTAAGAAAAACACCACGGGTGTAACAACAACTCCCAACAAGCTTCATCTCGGAGTCGCTCAAACCATCAAGAGCTACAAAATATAATTACACAGGCTCAAGGGAACAAAAAAATCATCATGTGCAATAAAACAAGCTAAAAACTTCCTTAAAAATAAACCTTACCAACAGAAGGTAAAGGAGACAACGCATCTCCAAGACCAACACGATAAAAATCAATACCAATCCATGTTCTATAGCGTTCAAGCCTAATGGTCATTATATCACAAGGACGAACACCATAATCACTGACCAATCGTTCCCAGGAAGGACCATGGAATTTACTCCTCAACCGACCATGACTAAACAAAACACCATACAAATAACCCTCATTGCACTGAAAAGCAAGATCAGTATCTTCATCACCCCTTCTTATGGCTAAAGCCCTGCACTCCTCGATGTAACGGGCAAGATGAGCTCTAACACTGCACGGAACATACTGCACAACAAATCAAAACAAGGATCATAATCAAAACCTAAACAGCATGAGCAGCACCAAAAGAAATAAAAGTGTGTGCCAAAAATTGAACAATTATAAAATGATATGCTTATAACACGCCTCCAACAACGCCGATCCAGGACCACACTGAACCCATCTACAGAAGAATCAACAGAAGAACATGGGCCACTAGGCATACGGCAAAAAGGACAAGCCATAACTGCAAGAAACATAATGATTATCAAGAACTAATCACACAAAACCCAGTTGAAACTTGACATCTGATAGTGTTGGTAGTCCCCACCCGTAACTACCCCATAAATCTCCATATCCCAGAAATATAATGGGAACAAAAAGAGAAACCCGAAAGGGAAACAGGGAACCCACAAAGGCAACCGGTAGGGAACGGAGATCACGCGAACGGGGAAGCACGGTCGACGCTAAAGAAGGACCGCCGTAAAACCAGGCAACAAGCACGCCGGCCAGGACAAGGGCCGCCGTAACCACGCGACAAGAGCGGCGGCCGCGATGGACGAAGACGACGGCAAAGAAAGAACGGTGCCCCACGATGGTTCGCCCACACCAGAAAGAAAACAGATCTCAAAACAGATCAAAAGGTTTTACAAAACATTAAAAGTATAAGAACTAAAGTGAAAAAAGGAAACACCACAAAGGGAAACCAGAAACCGGAAAACAAGGGAGAAGCCATGCGCGCGGAAAGTGTCATGCGCGGAGCGCATAGGAAAAGTCTCCCGACCGCTCCACGCGTGACACTTGGCGTGCGCAGAGCGCTCCCCGACTAATCATTGCGAGGAGCGCTCCCCGACTAATCATTGCGAGGAGCGCTCCCCGACTAATCATTGCGAGGAGCGCTCCCCGACTAATCATTGCGAGGAGCGCTCCCCGACTAATCATTGCGAGGAGCGCTCATCAATCTTACATAGCCAACATGCTGCCTCCTTCTACTTAGACAGGCCAAGTGGGACTAAACAATCAAGACCTTGTTTTTCTTCTCTTGTCGGGCTGCCGCACTTCACCAAGAAGTCCCTGGTCGTGTGGACCAACTCGCTTTCGGCCTTACACGCATGTGGCCATTTATGTTTGTTGTGGGCCTTGCATGTGTGCCAGGAGGCTGCGGCTATGGGCGGGCCCGTTGTTGTAGCTGTGTTTTCCACGGCTTGCTGGTTTATTTGGTTTTTTATTAAAAAAATTCTTCTTTTTCTTTCACTTTTTATTTCCTTTTTCTTCTTTCAGGTTTCTCTTTGTGGTTTTTTTCTTGATTTTCTTGGTTTTTCTCCATTTTTCCTTTTTTCAACACATGTCTACTTTTTTCATACACGTTATATGTTTTTTTATACATCTATTAACATTCTTATACACATTTAACATTTTCAGATACATGCTTTACATTTTTACAAAAACATGTTTTTGATATAGTTTTTCAATTAATTGTTAAACATTTTTCAAATACATGTTGGAATAGTTTTGAATTCTAAAAACAATTTTTAACTATGTAAACAGTTCTTCACACTGTGCATTTTTTTAAATGTCACAAACACATTTTTAACTCGTGAACATTTTTGAAACCCAGTAGGTGCACGAGACGAAAGAGGATGAGCCCCTATTGGTATTCTGTTTAGGTGATGGCAAAGCAATATGATGATGATTGAGTAATAGGGACAATGGCGACGCGTGTTAAGATAGGTCTAGCATGTCGTGTACATGTACCTTGTACGTATGTAATTGCTTTGCCTCACGGAAAACCCTAAACCCTATTCTCAAACTTGGGACCATCCGATATGATCCCCGTCGCCGCACATTTCATGCGGTGCCTGTCTCTCATCGTGATGCTCTTCGTGAGACTGCCTGGCGTACAACGATAATTGATGAGCTCGCTGCCCTTCATCACAACAAGACTTGGGTTCTTGTGCCTCGACCGCACGGAGTCAATATTGTTGGGAGCAAGTGGATCTTCAAAACCAAGCACCGTCCAGATCACTCTGTTGATAAGTACAAAGCTTGACTGGTCGCTCGTGGTTTCACCCAGCAGCTTGGCATTGACTATGGTGATACGTTCAGTCCAGTTGTCAAGCCGACCACCGTTCGACTGGTTCTTGCTCTGGCTGTGTCTCGCGGTTGGAGTCTTCGGCAGATTGATGTCAGCAACGTTTTCCTTCATGGGTATCTCTCAGAGGACGTCTATATGCAACAACCACCTGGCTTTAAGGATGCTCGGTTTCCCTCGCATGTGTGCAAGCTATATCGCGCTCTCTATGGACTCAAACAGTCCCCTCGTGCATGGTATGCTCGGCTCAGTGCCTGTCTTCTCGAGCTGGGTTTCGTCTCCTCCAAAGCAGATACATCTATATTTTTCTTCCTCTACCGTGATGTTCAGATCTATATGCTTGTCTATGTGGATGATATTGTCATTGCCGGATCTTCTCCACGTGTTGTTGATGGTCTTGTTCATTCCCTTGCGGCCAGTTTTCCTATCAAGGACCTCAGGCCGTTGGAGTACTTTCTTGGTCTGGAAGCGTCATACAATTCAGGGGGGATGACATTGACTCACAGAAGTATGCCTTGGATCTTTTGCACCGTGTGAGCATGGAAAATTTTAAGCCTACTTCCACACCGTTGTCTACTTCTGATCAGCTAGCATGAGTTTCTGGACAGCCTCTCAGTACCAATGATTCTTTCTGGTATCGCAGTGTTGTTGGTGGACTGCAGTATTTAACACTCACTCGTCCGGATATTTCATTCGCAGTAAACAAGGTGTGCCAGTTTCTCTCACAGCCCACCGATGTTCATTGGGAAGCTGTTAAGCGGTTTTTGCGCTATCTGTAAGGAACGTTGCACACAGGGATGGAGTTTCGCAAGGCTGTCTCTACTAGCATTAGTAGCTTCACTGATGCTGATTGGGCAGGATGTCCTGATGATCGTCGATCCACTGGAGGGTTTGCCATCTTTGTTGGACCGAACCTCATTTCCTGGAGTTTGAAGAAACAACCGAAAGTGTCGAGATCCAGTATAGAGGCCGAGTACAAAGCCTTGGCGAATGGAGCTGCTGAAGCCATCTAGGTAGAGTCACTACTCAAAGAGCTTGGAGTGTCTCAGCATCGAGTTCCTGTTCTATGGTGTGATAACTTAGGGGCCACATATCTGACTGCCAACCCAGTTTTCCATGCGCGTACCAAGAACATTGAGAGTGATTTCCACTTTGTGCGCGAGCGTGTTGCTTCTGGAGCTCCTGAGGTCAGGTTCATTTCTTCTAACGATCAGCTGACTGATGTGTTTACTAAACCAGCCACCCGCAGATGCTAGACCGTTTTAGTATCAATCTAAATCTTGTACAGAGTAGAAGTTCAGATTGAGGGGGAGTGTTAAGATAGGTCTAGCATGTCGTGTACATGTACCTTGTACGTATGTAATTGTATATGTTGATGGTTATATATAGAAAGACGTAGAGAGGCTTTGCTTCACGGAAAATCCTAAACCCTATTCTCAAACTACGCGACAGTCTTATCTATACACTACAGTGGAACAAGATTGTCACCGGTTTTGTCAATGAAAATTACCAACGCAAGCTAGTTGGCAACTAATAAATCTCGGTTTGGTTGGAAACCCTGAAAAGTGTTGCTCCTGCATCGTGTCCTGGCTACGACTGCCTACATTTACAATGGAGAGGTAGGCAGCAGAAATTCAGAATTTTCTCGATTTGTGTATTCACGACGAGTGGACGAGAGACAGACTGGCGATTCTATTTCGATTACAGTGCGTGGTGCAGTGGGTACTGGGTAGCTACCAGCTCCTTGCTACTGTTGGCTTGGTACGCGGTGGCGTAAGACATACCATGTCTTATACATTATTTAAAAGGTACTAGCAAAAGGGCCCGTGTGTTGCAACGGCAGAAAAAAAATCTTTATCATCAAAAATAATTTTGCAAAGGAAAATTCGCCTCACATTCTTCTCTGTGGAGCAATATTCTTTCTCAAATATGTCTATGTGTTGCAATAGAAAACATGCCTGTGCGTTGCAACAGGAGAACAATAAAGAATCAGTAACATGATCAAGCAGAGTGAGTGAACAGAAATACAACAATTGTATCATTCTAGGAACCTTCTCTGTCATCTATAAACATGATCAAGCACTCAAGATGAATAAATAGGTTGTCTAATAGAGCGAAGCACAACAAAGGGAATTCAGTTCACAAGACCTTTGAAAGAGATTGTTTAATTTATGAATTTTTATTTATAAGGAGGAGGATCTAAAGCTTGATGTCACATGAAGGTTAAATTCATGTGTGTGACTGCTGCTCTACAGCTCTCTATATCTCACTTTAAAGGCACGACACCCAAACCAAATATAAACATGTGAAAGTTCAGCCAAACCAAGAAGGAATAGTGTGCAAGGACAAATAAGTTATTGACAACACCTTGCAGTCCGGTGGTGGAATTTAAAGAATTATCTAAACCATTTGAATGAAAAACCGATGTACTAAATAGCTGAGGGCTTGACGGTGCCCACAGACCATTACACTATGATGGTTGCTAGATAATTGACACAAATGAAACACGCTGTCAGGACCCCGATTCCAAGTCACATCGATCTAGCCGGTAACACCTCATATCACTTTGCGGCCTCACGCACGGTATCCCACGGGTGTCGCCTTACCATGGCCCGGGACCGTTTGCGCCTTTTGGCTCACGTATATGATAGTGTCGCTAGCATCCATATGACAGAGAACCCGGGCCGACATGGCTAGTCATGAACCCAAAGCGGCACAGACCTATGGAGACAGGCATACATGAATCACATCGAGCATGTCGGTCATCAGCGATTGATTCCGGGCTGTAGCACTAGGCTAACAGGACTCCGGGGAACCCGGGCTGTAGCAGGCTAGGCAGGACTCCGGAAGTCACAGCGTGACATTTCCCCGGAGGGACAGACATAGGAACGAAGTGAAACACATGCCGGCCAGTCAAGTGTCCTGAACAGTAGTGCTAGGCTAGCAGGACTCCGGTGAACCGGGCTGTAGCGGACTACTATGGCTCGAGGAACACTAGACTACATTTCCCCATAAGGAAGGCTGCCAAGGATAAACAACTAGATTGTCGGATCCCACTCATACCAAGCATTTCAAGCATACACACAATATGCCGATATGAGTACATACAACATGGCATCACAACAAAACTCTACAAATCAAGTACTTTATTTAAAGGCTCCAGGGAGCCATACATAACATGTTCATACAGATAGGGGTCACATGACCCGACACTCAAGTCATACAAACATACAAGCACATGCGGAAGCAACTAGTCTGAGTACAGACTCTAGAAAGAAAGAAGGCTTCTCGAAGCCTGTCTATCTACATAGGGCCCTCCATGGCCAGGATCTCCACCTGGGTGGCTAGTCACTCGTCGACGTCAAGGTCTACGTAGAACCCATCGGAGGGGGCGGTGTTGTCGTCTGAAAACAGTAATTAAGCAAACATGAGTACAAAGGTACTCAGCAAGTCTTACATCAGAACCTACTATACATGCTTATTCTCAAGAAGGTGGTGGGGTTAATGCAGCAAGCCAGCTTTGACTCTTGGCTAAGCTATCCTACGGAACTTCACCAGTAAAATAGTTTTCGCACACAAGTCCACTACTCACCAACACAATACTCCACCGGGGATCCTCCCTCGTCATCCTATGAGAGGGCCATCCTCGGTACTCACACTTATCTTGAGTCTTTTATTAGTACCCATTAACTTGTCTATGAACTGTATAGGCAACCAAGTAGTCCTTTACCGCGGACGCGGCTATTCAAATAGTTTTATACCCTGCAGGGGTGTACTTCTTCATACACGCTTTCACCACTTACCGCCGTTTACACGACATGTACTCGGCAACCTCAAGCGGAAGCCCAGCGAGGGTGTCAGCCACGGCCTACCTAAACACTTAAGTCTCTAGTCCAGGTTTATCGCCTATCCAGGTTCCATCCGCAGGGAGTCCGGCCGAGGTTTCCACCTACGGCCCCGAACGATGTGAACAGGGATCCCGAGACACCAAACGGGTGACTCGGTACACCGTGCCACGGTGTATCTACCGCAACATAGCCCACCCCTAGGGTCAGCGCTACGCATGGCCGCCAACACATAACCTACAAACACCAGAAACTATTTGCAACTCCTGGACAGAGTACTAGGGTGGTTAAGAAGCCGAGAGGGTCAATTAAGGATCCCAATGCATGGTAGTAGCTGAATCTTAAATCACACATACAGATCTCAGTTCTTAGGGACGGCCTCAATGAAACAACCCACCATGTACTCCTACATGGCCTCTCATCGATACCTTTACCAAAACATGTTCAACACATCCCTCACATTACTGGCATAAGCATTTCACTCTGGCCCATCACCCAGATGAACCAGACCTAACACAACTCTAAGCATAGCAGGCATAGCAAGGTAGGAATCACATACATGGCCCAATCAACTCCTACACATGCTAGTGGGTTTCATCTAGTTACTGTGGCAATGACAGGTCATGCAGAGGATAAGGGTTCAACTATCGTAGCACACAGCAGTTTGAATCGCGTTGTCTTAATGCAGTAAACAAGAACAGAAGCGAGAACATGGGTTTGTATCAGAATGATCAATGGTTGCTTGCCTGATGGAGTGGTAGTGGGATACTGCCCTTCAGTTGGATACTCGTGAATATCCTCGGAGGCAGAACCTACCACGAAGAACACATCGGGACACAATCAACACATGACGATATGCAACAATATGATGCATGCTATGACATGGCAATATGAATGTGTCTTGGCCTAATGCAAGCTATAACAGAAAGGAATGAACTCATTTGAATCAAAGATTCAAATATTAGCTCATTAATCATGGCCTTAATAGTGCATTTCATTATTCTGCTTAAACAGCAAGGTAAACTTGTTTTGTCATGCATGAAACCATTACAGATGGATAGATTGAATTTCTCTGATCATTTTTCATATATAAATCTTTGCATTTGGAGCTATGGTTGATTTTCTATGATTTTTAGGAGTTTTAACTATTTTCTGGAAATTCCTGAATAAAAATAAATCCAGAAAATGCATTACTGCGTCAGCATTGCGTCATGCTGACCTCGGCAGGTCAAAGGCACCAGCCCTGGTCAAACCTGACTGGTGGGCCCCTTCTGTCAGCCTCTCAGCTAATTAACAGGATTAGATTAACACTAATTAGCTGTCAGTGGGGCCTGGGCCCACATGTCAGTGACTGATTTAATTAAAATTAATTAAAACTAATCCTAAATTAGTTAGCAGACCGGCCCCACCTGTCATAGACTCAGGGGGGTCTACCTGGGCCCACCCAGGAGTCAAACTGGGTCAAACTCGCCGGCGACTCGACGCCGGCGAGGCCCGAGACGGTGGCGCAGCTCGGAAAACGCCCACAGGGCATGGGCAAGGCCGTTCTTGGGCTCGTTAGAGAGCTCTTGCAGTCGCGCATCTAGTGGTGGTGGAGGCCGGGCCTACGGTGGCCGGAGACAACGACGGCGAGCTCCAAGGCGGCGGCCGGAGTTCGGCCATGTGCGGGGAGTGGGCTGCAGCGTGCAAACACGGAAACTGAAGCGCTAGCGAGGCACTGCGTGATGCGGCAAGCACGTAGCATAGCACGGGAGGACCAAATGGTCGCCGGAGCGACGCCGGCGACGAGCTCGAGCGGAGACAAGCTTCGGCCATGGTGGAACTATGGCCTAGAGGGTGCAAACGCATGGGAAAGAAGAGGGGAAAGGCGGCGGAGCTCACAGGAAGGTCGATGAGCAGCTCAGTGGGCTCGGGGGCGACCGGAGCGAGGCGAATCGATGAACGGCGTCCGGCGGGTACCGAGGTTCAAGACGATCCGATGGCGGTGATGCAGGGCCTCCGGCGATGCGTGGCTCGGTGGGGAGGGTGAGGGCGTCGCGACGGAGCTTCTAGACAGGTTAGAGAGGCGAGGGGGTGATGGAGAGCATGACTACGGCGGTGAGACGGCGACAAGCTCGTCGGCCATGGTGCGGGAGAGGGTGAGGGAGACGAGGGGAGAGTGAGCGAGGATGAGAGGGGGATGTGGGGGTCACGTGGCACCCCTAGGCGTCTCCAGGCGTCGGCGGAAGCAGGAGGTGGCCGGCGTGTGGCCACCGGCGCCGGCCACGCGCTCCGTGTCCTTCTGGCGCGAGGAGGACGACGACTGGCAGAGCCAGTAGGCTGGGCCGAGCCAGGTGGCTGGGCCAGCACAGGTAAGGCCCAGGTGGGCTTCCCTCTCTCTCTCTCTCTCTCTTTATTTGTTTCTGTTTTTCTAATTAACTGCAATTGTTGGGCTTTAAATAAAATACTAAAACGTTTCCAAAAATCCTGAAAATAATTGTGGGCTTTGTTTAGATTATTTCCAACAGCAAACATTTATTTCCAGGATTATTTGAGCATTTAAATTATTTTATAGCATTTAAATGCCCAAATTCAAATACTTATGATTTAGTTCAATGACCTTCTGTTGACCTAGAAAATTGTGCACCAATTTTGCCAGAGGTTTTAACCCAAGACAAGGAGGGTGAACTTTTTAGAAGGGCATTTCAGGTTCATTGAAAATAATTTTAGTAAACCCTAGTTGTTTCCAGGGGGTGTTGGGGGTTTCTGCTTCCCCATTTCAAATTTAAGAGAAATTTAAACATGATGCACACTCTAATGCTTGAACTAGCTAGGGTGTGACAACTCACCCCCACTCAAAAGAATCTCGTCCCGATATTTAGGATCCTCCGGGAAGAAGGTGGGGTACTCAAGTCGAAGACGATCCTCCCTTTCCCAAGTGGCTTCTTTCTTGGAATGGTGTGACCATTGAACCTTGAGAAACTTGATATTCTGACGTCGAGTGGTACGCTCGGCCTGATCAAGGATACGAATGGGATATTCCCGATAGGAGAGGTTATCTTGTAGATCAAGCGTTTCGTGGTCCACTCCACGCATAGGATCCGCGAAGCAACGCCTGAGTTGTGAAACGTGGAAGACATCGTGAACTCTGGAAAGATGCGGAGGTAGTTCCAATTGGTAGGCAACTTCTCGTTTGGCAAGAATGTGAAAGGGTCCAATGTAACGAGGGGCCAATTTGCCTTTGATACCGAAACGATGGGTTCCCTTTAATGGAGTAACCCGAAGGTAAGCTTTCTCGTCGACTTCATAAGTCATAGGCTTATGTTTACGATCATATTGACTCTTTGACGAGATTGGGCTGTTTTCAATTTCTCATGAATAACGCGAACCTGCTCTTCTGCTTCCTGAATCGTATCCGGGCCAAAGAGTTGTCTTTCCCTGGTTTCTGACCAGTTAAGAGGCGTTCGACATTTTCATCCATAGAGAACTTCGAAATGAGCCTTGCCCAAGCTAGCTTGATAACTATTGTTATAAGCAAACTCCGCGAATGGAAGGCATTTCTCCCAACTCATTCCGAACGAGATGACAGAAGCTCGGAGCATATCTTCCAGAATTTGATTGACTCGCTCTACTTGACCACTTGATTGAGGATGGAAGACGATACTAAAAGAGAGACGAGTTCCCATAGCATTTTGGAAACTTTCCCAAAATCGAGAGGTGAAGAGACTCCCACGGTCTGAGTTAATTTCCAACGGAACACCATGAAGAGACACTATTCGGGAGATGTATAAATCGGCTAGCTGGCTAGCGGTGATATTCTCACGAACAGGTAGAAAGTGGGATACTTTGGAAAGACGGTCGATCACGACGAAGATGGCATTATTCCCTCTCTTGGTCCTGGGAAACCCAGTGATGAAATCTATACTGATTTTATCGCATTTCCATTCGGGAATAGCCAAAGGTTGAAGAGTGCCAGCAGGCCGTTGATGCTCTGCTTTAACACGACGACAAACGTTGCAATTAGCAATGTATTGAGTGATTTCTCTCTTCATCCTAGTCCACAAAAACCTCTGGCGTAGGTCTTGATACATTTTAGTACTACCGGGATGAATGGTGAGAGGGGATTCATGAGCTTCCTTAAGGATCAACTGGCGCAGATGTTTTTTCTTGGGAACCACCAAACGGTTCTCGAAGAAGACAGCACCTCGCTCATCCATGGAGAAACATTTAGCAACTCCGCTAGCGACATTTTCCTTAATCCGGGATATGCCCTTATCATACCGCTGGGCGGTTATGATTTGATCCATAAGGGTAGGTTTCGCCACCAGGGTGGATAGGAATCCTCGAGGAACAATGTGAAGGTTAAGCTTACGGAATTCCTCATGGAGAGGTGGTTGACTCTGTTGTAACATCAGGTTGTTACAATAGGATTTACGGCTTAGTGCATCAGCCATGACATTGGCTTTGCCCGGGGTGTAAGTTATTCCTAAGTCGTAATCCGAGATCAACTCAACCCAACGTCTTTGCCTGAGATTCAAGTCTGGTTGGGTGAAGATATATTTCAAACTTTGGTGATCGGTGAAGATCTCGCAACGATTACCGAGGAGGTAATGTCGCCAGGTTTTAAGTGCATGGACTACAGCTGCAAGCTCTAGATCATGTGTGGGATAATTTTCCTCATGTGGGTGTAGTTGCCGTGAAGCATAGGCAATTACCTGACGATCCTGCATGAGTATGCAACCTAGTCCTTGTCGCGAGGCGTCGCAATAGATAATAAAGTCCTTGGAGAAATCTGGTGGTACCAGTACGGGAGCAGATGTCAGGCGTCTTTTCAGTTCCTGAAAGCTGAACTCGCACTATGGAGTCCACTCGAACTTTTTATCTTTCCTGAGGAGTTCAGTTAGAGGTTTAGCAACCTTGGAGAAATTCTCGACGAAGCGGCGGCAATAGCTCGCTAAGCCAAGGAAACTCCAAACTTGCTTGACCGTCTCAGGTGGAGTCCAATCAAGGACGGCTTGAACTCGCTCGGGATTGATAGCAATACCCTTGCTAGAGATTACATGGCCTAGATAGGTCACTTCTGGCAACCAAAATTCACACTTGGAGAATTTGGCATAAAGGCGATGCTCTCGAAGTTTCATCAATACCAGCCTTAGATGTTTGGCATGTTCCTCTTCATTCTTGGAGTAGATGAGTATGTCATCGAGGTATACCACGACGAATTTATCCAAGTACTCCACGAAAACCGAGTTCATCAACCGAGAGAAGGTAGCTGGGGCATTGGTTAAACCGAAGGACATGACGGTGTACTCGTATTGGCCATAATGAGTAACAAAGGCCGTTTTGGGAATGTCCCCGTTTCTGATTTTGATTTGATGGTAGCCCAACCTCAAATCCATCTTGGAAAAGACTGAGGATCCAGCAAGCTGATCATACAGATCGTTAATCCTGGGAAGCGGGTATTTGTTCTTGATGGTGACCAGGTTGACAGGGCGGTAGTCCACAACCATTCGATCCATTCCATCCTTCTTCTTTACGAAGAGGACGGGGCAAGCCCAAGGAGAGGAACTAGGACGGATGAAACCCTTTTTCAAGGACTCATCGAGTTGGTTCTTAAGCTCGGCTAGTTCTAAGGGTGCCATCTTGTAGGGTCTTCTAGAAATTGGCACGGTTCCTGGAACAAGGTCTATCACAAACTCAACATCCCAGTCAGGTGGAACACCTGGCAGTTCTTCTGGAAAGACATCCGGAAAGTCTCGGACTATCGGAACATCCTCAAGGTCTGGAAGGGGGTTGGCATTTAGGGAGTAAAGCTGGCGCTTGGCTGCTCGAGTTAAGACATTGACTGTATTGCCCGATGGGTGAGTAAGCTGAACGGTTCTAGTGGCACAATCAATCTTAGCATAATGAGCTGACATCCATTCCATACCCAAGATGATGTTTATGTCCGTGGACTTGAGAGCTATCAAGGATGCAAGGAAGACAAGTCTATCGACAAGAATTTCGTTCCCATGACTTACTCTAGAAGTTTGCCATTTGGAACCCGGAGTTTGAATTACCATGGAAGTGGGCATGTCACAGAATGTCGTGTTATGCAATCGAGCATAGCTCTCGGATATGAATGAATGAGATGCTCCAGTATCGAAAAGAACAGATGTCGGATGGCAGTTAACAAGGAGCGTACCAAGGACGATGTTGGGATCCTCATGAGCCTCCTCGGCTGAAACATAGTTGACATGGCCACGTGCAGTGGTGGCCGGCTTGGCGTAGAATGTTTTTCCCGCGGGCTTACCACAGCCAACGGACTTTCTAGTTTGATTGGGGTTGTTGTTCTGGGGACACTCTCGGCTATAGTGACCCGGCTCTCCACACTTAAAGAATGTCACCACATTGGGGCGTGGAGCAGCATTAGCAACGGGGCCACCATAGGGCTTGGGTGGTGCAAATTGCTGGTTGGGACGAGGCGCCTCAAAGGATGACCTCGGGATGAACCTGGGTGGCAGTGCCGTGCTTGGGATCCACACCCGGCGCTGCTGAGCTCCAGAGCCGGATGAAGAGCCAAAGTCACGGGAGTGCTTGCGTGAAGCATCATAATCAGTCTGGCCTGTCTCAGCACTGATGGCTTTATTGACCAACTTCTGAAAGGAGGTGCACTCGTGCAGACGAAGATCGCGGCGAAGCTCAGGGCTAAGTCCCTTGCGGAACCTTGCTTGCTTCTTAGCGTCAGTAGATACCTCTTCGGGAGCATAGCATGCCAGATTTCCAAATTCACGACTATAAGCATCCACAGTCAGTCTTCCTTGGGTGAAGTTGCAAAACTCCTCCCTCTTGCGATCCATGAGACCTTCCGGAATGTGATGCTCACGGAAAGCCTCACTGAACTCAGCCCAAGTGGTAACTTGGCCGACCGGGCGCATAGCTTCGAAGTTTTCCCACCAAAGACTAGCAGGGCCTTCGAGGTGATAGGCAGCATAGGTAACCTTGTCGGCTTCGGCTACGTTGGCAGAACGTAGCTTGTGAGTGATGCTGCGAAGCCAGTCATCTGCGTCGAGGGGTTCGACGGAATGGTTAAACTTTGGTGGGTACAGCTTGATAAAGTCATTGATTGACACCAAGTCATTTCGTGGGTGGCGTGCAGTGTTCTGCTCAATCCGCTCTAGCAGGCGGTTGGTCTCACGCTTGTTTCTTTTCGCCTCCAGCATTACTTTGACCAGAGAAGGCGGGTGAGGCAGATTTTCACCTCTAGCTGCACTGGCTTCCCCCTGCTCCGAGGCAGCAGGGTTGCTGCGGGTGTTGACCATCCTAGGAGAAAACAAGACAATGGTTTAGATAAGGATGGCTCAAACTTAGCAAGGAGTGCAGAATGTAATGGATAACGCGGAATGCAGAGATGTTCATCCGTATGTCATGGTAATATAAAACTGCCATATATATACCAACGGTCATACACATCATACATAGTTTAGTACAAGCCCAGGCTACAGTACAACTATGATGAAAGACGTTACATCTCATCGGAGGCATTCCAAGCTCCTATATAGTATTTGTCTACACCTCCGGATTTGATTACACACAAAGTCATATTCCACAAGTCTCGCAGGACAATGGAGATATAACTACTACAATACTAGTGGTACTACTACTAACTCAGACAGCTCCGTAGTAGTCCTCATAGAAGTCACCTCCATAGCCTGGAAGTTCAACGTGACCATCCGGGAATAGACGGTCCTGAGGAGCCTGTGGACCATAGGGGCTAGGATGAGGTCTTGGACCAACAAACGGTGGCCTGCGGGGACCACGGGGTGGGGTGATGCCTCCCACATCACGCCAATCCACCATGTCTGGTAGAGCTAATCTCACAGGATACAGATCCCTTGTATCCATACATCCAGCTTGCACCGTAGGTGCAAACTGAGTCAATGTGGCCCAATGATCAGCACGGGTATTGAAAAGCTCCAGCCTCAAGGCCCGATTCTCTCGGTCCTTATCTTCGAGCATCTCGGTAGTGGTACGAGTTAATGAGTCCTCCTGAGTGGAGTCAGCATAGATAGCCTGAAGATACCCTTGCGCTCCCGGAAGTGAAGCTGGCATGTAACGGAAGTCGGTGTTCCGAAGCAGGCCAGTCCGGACTCGCAAGATGGTCATCATGGAATAGGCAGCATCCTGCACAGCCATCTCAACAGTAACCTCGAGTCCATAGGAACAGTGAAGGGGCTCGGTAGATCCAGGATAAAAAGGAAATATCCTGACGGTGCAGAGATATTGGCTTTGATTAAAGTCGCGGAACTGCTCTTCGACGGTGTATTCGGGATACCAACGGTAGCCCGTCTCGATCATTACCTGGACTACCATAGCAGTATGACCGGGCACGTTGAGGCACCGGGTCTGGCAAACCACTTGGTTTTGAACACGGTTGGCCATCTGAAAGCACAACCACAATGCAAAGACATCAGAATTTCTAGGGAAAATTGGACAGCATAACAGCTAACATGACTAACAGCGATTGATTCCGGGCTGTAGCACTGGGCTAACAGGACTCCGGGGAACCCGGGCTGTAGCAGGCTAGGCAGGACTCCGGAAGTCACAGCGTGACATTTCCCCGGAGGGACAGACATAGGAACGAAGTGAAACACATGCCGGCCAGTCAAGTGTCCTGAACAGTAGTGCTAGGCTAGCAGGACTCCGGTGAACCGGGCTGTAGCGGACTACTATGGCTCGAGGAACACTAGACTACATTTCCCCATAAGGAAGGCTGCCAAGGATAAACAACTAGATTGTCGGATCCCACTCATACCAAGCATTTCAATCATACACACAATATGCCGATATGAGTACATACAGCATGGCATCACAACAAAACTCTACAACTCAAGTACTTTATTTAAAGGCTCCAGGGAGCCATACATAACATGTTCATACAGATAGGGGTCACATGACCCGACACTCAAGTCATACAAACATACAAGCACATGCGGAAGCAACTAGTCTGAGTACAGACTCTAGAAAGAAAGAAGGCTTCTCGAAGCCTGTCTATCTACATAGGGCCCTCCATGGCCAGGATCTCCACCTGGGTGGCTAGTCACTCGTCGACGTCAAGGTCTACGTAGAACCCATCGGAGGGGGCAGTGTTGTCGTCTGAAAACAGTAATTAAGCAAACATGAGTACAAAGGTACTCAGCAAGTCTTACATCAGAACCTACTATACATGCTTATTCTCAAGAAGGTGGTGGGGTTAATGCAGCAAGCCAGCTTTGACTCTTGGCTAAGCTATCCTACGGGACTTCACCAGTAAAATAGTTTTCGCATACAAGTCCACTACTCACCAACACAATACTCCACCGGGGATCCTCCCTCGTCATCCTACGAGAGGGCCATCCTCAGTACTCACACTTATCTTGAGTCTTTTATTAGTACCCATTAACTTGTCTATGAACTGTATAGGCAACCAAGTAGTCCTTTACCGCGGACGTGGCTATTCAAATAGTTTTATACCCTGCAGGGGTGTACTTCTTCATACACGCTTTCTCCACTTACCGCCGTTTACACGACATGTACTCGGCAACCTTCAAGCGGAAGCCCAGCGAGGGTGTCGGCCACGGCCTACCTAAACACTTAAGTCTCTAGTCCAGGTTTATCGCCTATCCAGGTTCCATCCGCAGGGAGTCCGGCCGAGGTTTCGACATACGGCCCCGAACGATGTGAACAGGGATCCCGAGACACCAAACGGGTGACTCGGTACACCGTGCCACGGTGTATCTACCGCAACATAGCCCACCCCTAGGGTCAGCGCTACGCACGGCCGCCAACACATAACCTACAAACACCAGAAACTATTTGCAACTCCTGGACAGAGTACTAGGGTGGTTAAGAAGCCGAGAGGGTCAATTAAGGATCCCAATGCATGGTAGTAGCTGAATCTTAAATCACACATACAGATCTCAGTTCTTAGGGACGGCCTCAATGAAACAACCCACCATGTACTCCTACATGGCCTCTCATCGATACCTTTACCAAAACATGTTCAACACATCCCTCACATTACCGGCATAAGCATTTCACTCTGGCCCATCACCCAGATGAACCAGACCTGACACAACTCTAAGCATAGCAGGCATAGCAAGGTAGGAATCACATACATGGCCCAATCAACTCCTACACATGCTAGTGGGTTTCATCTAGTTACTGTGGCAATGACAGGTCATGCAGAGGATAAGGGTTCAACTACCGTAGCACACAGCAGTTTGAATCGCGTTGTCTTAATGCAGTAAACAAGAGCAGAAGCGAGAACATGGGTTTGTATCAGAATGATCAATGGTTGCTTGCCTGATGGAGTGGTAGTGGGATACTGCCCTTCAGTTGGATACTCGTGAATATCCTCGGAGGCAGAACCTACCACGAAGAACACATTGGAACACAATCAACACATGACGATATGCAAAAATATGATGCATGCTATGACATGGCAATATGAATGTGTCTTGGCCTAATGCAAGCTATAACAGAAAGGAATGAACTCATTTGAATCAAAGATTCAAATATTAGCTCATTAATCATGGCCTTAATAGTGCATTTCCTTATTCTGCTTAAACAGCAAGGTAAACTTGTTTTGTCATGCATGAAACCATTACAGATGGATAGATTGAATTTTTCTGATCATTTTTCATATATTAATCTTTGCATTTGGAGCTATGGTTGATTTTCTATGATTTTTAGGAGTTTTAACTATTTTCTGGAAATTCCTGAATAAAAATAAATCCAGAAAATGCATTACTGCATCAGCATTGCGTCATGCTAACCTCAGCAGGTCAAAGGCGCCAGCCCAGGTCAAACCTGACTGGTGGGCCCCTTCTGTCAGCCTCTCAGCTAATTAACAGGATTAGATTAACACTAATTAGCTGTCAGTGGGGCCTGGGCCCACATGACAGTGACTGATTTAACTAAATTAATTAAAACTAATCCTAAATTAGTTAGCAGACCGGCCCCACCTGTCATAGACTCAGGGGGGTCTACCTGGGCCCACCCAGGAGTCAAACTGGGTCAAACTCGCCGGCGACTCGACGCCGGCGAGGCCCAAGATGGTGGCGCAGCTCGAAAAACACCCACAGGGCACGGGCGAGGCCGTTCTTGGGCTCGTTGGAGAGCTCTTGCAGTCGCGCATCTAGTGGTGGTAGAGGCCGGGCCTACTGTGGTCGGAGACGACGACGGCGAGCTCCAAGGCGGTGGCCGGAGTTCGGCCATGTGCGGGGAGTGGGCTGCGGCGTGCAAACATGAAAACTGAAGCGCTAGCGAGGCATTGTGCGATGCGGCAAGCACGTTGCATAGCACAGGAGGACCAAATGGTCGCTGGAGCTACGCCGACGACGAGCTCGAGTGGAGACGAGCTTCGGCCATGGTGGAACTATGGCCTAGAGGGTGCAAACGCGTGGGAAAGAAGAGCGGAAAGGCGGCAGAGCTCACAGGGAGGTCGATGAGCAGCTCAGTGGGCTCGGGGGCGACCGGAGCGAGGCGAATCGATGAACAGCGTCCGGCGGGTACCGAGGTTGAAGACGATCCGATGGCGGCGATGCAGGGCCTCCGGCGATGCGTGGCTCGGTGGGGAGGGCGAGGGCGTCGCGGCGGAGCTTCTGGACAAGTCAGAGAGGCGAGGGGGTGACGGAGAGCGCGACTACGGCGGTGAGACGGCGACAAGCTCGTCGGCCATGGTGCGGGAGAGGGTGAGGGAGATGAGGGGAGAGTGAGCGAGGATGAGAGGGGGACGTGGGGGTCGCGTGCCACCCCTAGGCGTCTCCAGGCGTCGGCGGAAGTAGGAGGTGGCCGGTGTGTGGCCGCGGGCGCCGGCCACGCGCTCCGCGTCCTTCTGGCGCGAGGAGGACGACGACTGGTAGAGCCAGTAGGCTGGGCCAAGCCAGGTGGCTGGCCAGCACAGGTAAGGCCCAGGTGGGCTTCCCTCTCTCTCTCTCTCTCTCTTTATTTGTTTCTGTTTTTCTAATTAACTGCAACTGTTGGGCTTTAAATAAAATACTAAAACATTTCCAAAAATCCTGAAAATAATTGTGGGATCTGTTTAGATTATTTCCAACAGCAAACATTTATTTCCAGGATTATTTGAGCATTTAAATTATTTTATAGCATTTAAATGCCCAAATTCAAATACTTATGGTTTAATTCAATGACCTTCTGTTGACCTAGAAAATTGTGCACCAATTTTGCCAGAGGTTTTAACCCAAGACAAGGAGGGTGAACTTTTTAGAAGGGCATTTCAGGTTCATTGAAAATAATTTTAGTAAACCCTAGTTGTTTCCACGGGGGTGTTGGGGGTTTCTGCTTCCCCATTTCAAATTTAAGAGAAATTTAAACATGATGCACACTCTAATGCTTGAACTAGCTTGGGTGTGACACATGACATGTGACAAAATACAGCTAAACCATTGGACCTTCAAACAGAGTAGATAAAATGCACTCATCTACATTTTGGAAAAAGTTATATGCACCAACTTTATCTAGAGATGGGGAAACTACAGCTAAATGTTAAAGAAATGTGATAAGTTCGTAGCACGTACAAGAAAATAACTGCTTTAGTTAATGGCATATGTTGTGCTTTAATGCAGGCCCTAGTCGGGTCTGACTCCACCAATATTTAGTTGTTGTGTTTCCACTTACTGTGAAAGTAGTAGCAAGGGGCTGTTGTTCACTAAGAAATAGCTTATTGCTCCCCCAAAAAAATAGCTTATTGCTTTAAGATGAGGCCTCTTGAAATCATACTGTTGAAATATCATTAACAATAAAAAATGATGGCATGTGTGATCTCGATAGTGGACTAAATGATGATATGGACAATTCAACATTGAGTGTGAATTGATCTGCTTGTCTTAAACAGGAAAGCTACATGGAATGCAGGTATGTAAGCCTTCTGTATGAGATGGGCAGATTAACCATGTGCATATGTTAACTTAAGTTCCCACTGGGACTTCTATTGACCTGGAGTTCGAAATACAAATTATTTTAATATTTTTTGAAAATGGCAGCTGTACTGAACAAACCTGTAACTTTGATGTCAGTATAGGTAGTCATTTTAACAAACATGTGATTGGCAGGTGTACTGAACAAACCTATAAATTTGATGTCAGTTTATTCCCCACATGATTATGGCACCATCAAATAATAAACCATTGATGTTATAATAAAGAACATTTTCTATGAGATGAAGTGATAAACTCACGGAAGGGAAGAGGGAGATTAGCAATATACAATATGGAGTAATATGCAAGAGAAACAATACTTGAGCTTACCATGGAGTATGCATATAAGCAAAGGTTGTTTCCACTACGTCGGCCATAGCCGACAATGGCAATTACGATCTAATTAATCATCAGAGCACACAAAAACTTGATGCCGGTGTTTCAAGCCTAGGGGCGGGGCGTGGTAGAACGGAGGAGAACGCCATGCCGCTACGTTCCCGTAGATTCAGTAGGCGCCGCTGCGTTGTCATGTCCTGGCGCTGCAGAGTGCGGCCTGGTGACGACACAATGCCCTCTTCAGAGAAATCCCAATTGTGATCCAGAGAAATTTGAGGAGAGCTCGCTCCTCCCCAAGATCAACACATATAGCGCTACCCTTCAACGGCGTGTTGCGGGCTTGTACGCACGGAGGAGGAATCGGCAGGCGTTCATGTTTCATGAGACAGCAGGGGTCGGTTTCAGATGTTGAGGCCTGGCTGAAGCAACACAGTCGAGCGTGACTTGCATGGTCAGTGGCGATGGTCGACGCCTGTGGTATTGCGACAAGGCGTGGTGATCAAGGAAGAAAGTGGGGAAGAAGCTATGCGAGCGTTGTTCGCCACCGGCTATGCTTTGGCGACATTTCGTGGACTCGACCGCGGCACCGCTGGAACTGAAATTATCTCCTACAGACGATCGGCAATATAGCAACAGAAGGCGCGTGTGGACGCTGATGATGGTGCCTGTGGTACGGGCGCAGTGGAGGAAAAGGTATCCCGACGACATGTGCCTCGTTGGCTTGGCTTCCGCGGTTGCCTCGGCGAGGTCATGTACCCATATGACTTCCGTGGGATCGTCCTCGTCTTACGCCTCTTCATCCAACGGCTTGGTCTGGTGCTTCTCCACAGCTTATTTATGAAGAGGCTAGGCAAGGCAAGAGGAAATTCAGAGTTTGACTCCATGTAAGAGAGACCTAGTCAGTATGCATATAGATTATTAGGTAAAGATTCCTACACAGGCATGAGTCAGATGAGAGTCCTGATGGTTTACGTCTAGCTCTTGGAACAAGGAGTCTTGCGTTCGAAGTCCAGCAACCCATCAGCTCATCATTGAAGGCCACATGTATTGCGGGTTGATTTTAAAAAATGTCAGGTTTTTTTTGACAAAAAGTGTACGACGGTGAATCCGACAAAGTCAATCCGTGCTTTATTATTAGGGAAAGATATCTTCGATAATCTAACACAAATGATCAAAACGTCCGTAAATGTTTGGATTAGACCCAATACGGATTATCAAGTTGGGTCGGATCTGTCCGGACTTCCAAAATCACATGGACTAACCTCAAATCAGAGTAGATATGGTAGAGTCCGGCGTAAAACTCTGTTCGGCTATCATGATCTAGGCCCCCTGCGCATTCACACGGAACGTCGTCGGTCGTTTTCCTATCAGCATTCACGTTGGCGTGTCGTCCGAGTGTCATGTTGTGTTCACAGCAGATGTCTTGGATAGGCTAATCGAGTGTGGTTGGGGCCAGAGGACATCGGTGAGTTCCGAAAGAGAGATTGCGGACAAGCGGTGCGAGACACACTATGTACCCAGGTTCGGTCCCCTCCAAGGGAGATAACACCCTAGTCCTGCCGGATCGACTATGAGGATCACAAGAATTACAATGGTGCTCCTCGAGATGTTTGAATGGAGGAGGAAGAAGGAGCTAGCTCTCCTCTTCTCCTTGCATGTGTGTGTGGGCGTGTGTGTACTGAATGAGCCGACCCCCTCTCAGGGGAGCTCCTGGGAGGTCTTATAGCATCGCCTCCTAGGTTACAAGGGATAAAATAAGGAGAGCGGGGCCCTGGTGTCACCGTCTCTGTCTTCTAGTGGGGCCCGTCGGCTGCACGCCACTGTGGCATGTCGTCGTCCTTGTCATGGAGCAGTTGGCACAGCGCCGGGCCGCACTGACGCCGGTCGCCCCGGTATCAGTGCATCATGGAAGGCCACATGTATTGCGGGTTGATTTTAAAAAATGCCAGGGGTTTTTTTTTGACAAAAAGTGTACGACGATGAATCCGACAAAGTCAATCCGTGCTTTATTATTAGGGAAAGGTATCTTCGATAATCTAACACAAATAATCAGAACGCCCATAAATGTTTGGATTAGACCCAATACGGATTATCAAGTTGGGTCGGATCTGTCCGGACTTCCAAAATCACATGGACTAACCTCAAATCGGAGTAGATATGGTAGAGTCCGGCGTAAAACTCTGTTCGGCTATCATGCTCTAGGCCCCCTGCGCATTCACACGGAACATCATCGGTCGTTTTCCTACCAGCATTCACGTTGGCGCACCGTCGAGTGTCATGCTGTGCTCACGGCAGATGTCTTGGATAGGCTAATCGAGTGTGGTTGGGGCCAGAGGACATTGGTGAGTTCTGAAAGCGAGATTGCGGAAAAGCGGTGCGGGACACACTATGTACCCAGTTTCGGTCCCCTCCGAGGGAGATAACACCCTAGTCCTGCCGGATCGACTATGAGGATCACAAGAATCACAATGGTGCTCCTCGAGCTGTTTGAATGGAGGAGGAAGTCGGAGCTAGCTCTCCTCTTCTCCTTGCATGTGTGTGTGGGCGTGTGTGTACTGAATGAGCCGACCCCCTCTCAGGGGAGCTCCTGGGAGGACTTATAGCATGGCCTCCCAGGTTACAAGGGATAAAATAAGGAGGGTGGGGCCCTGGTGTCATCGTCTCTGTCTTCTAGTGGGCCCCGCCGGCTGCACGCCACTATGGCACGTCGTCGTCCTTGTCATGGAGCAGTTGGCACAGTGCCGGGCCACACTGACGCCGGTCGCCCCGGTATCAGCGCATCATGGAAGGCCACATGTATTGCGGGTTGATTTTAAAAAATGTCAGGGCTTTTTTTTGACAAAAAGTGTACGACGGTGAATCCGACAAAGTCAATCCGTGCTTTATTATTAGGGAAAGATATCTTCGATAATCTAACACAAATAATCAAAACGCCCATAAATGTTTGGATTAGACCCAATACGGATTATCAAGTTGGGTCGGATCTGTCCGGACTTCCAAAATCACATGGACTAACCTCAAATCGGAGTAGATATGGTAGAGTCCGGCGTTAAACTCGGTTTGGCTATCATGCTCTAGGCCCCCTTCGCATTCACATGGAACGTCATCGGTCGTTTTCCTACCAGCATCCACGTTGGCGCGTCGTCCGAGTGTCATGCTGTGCTCACGGCAGATGTCTTGGATAGTCTAATCGAGTGTGGTTGGGGCCAGAGGACATCGGTGAGTTTCGAAAGCGAGATTGCGAACAAGCGGTGCGAGACACACTATGTACCCAGCTTCGGTCCCCTCCGAGGGAGATAACACCCTAGTCCTGCCGGATCGACTATGAGGATCACAAGAATTACAATGGTGCTCCTCGAGCTGTTTGAATGGAGGAGGAAGAAGGAGCTAGCTCTCCTCTTCTCCTTGCATGTGTGTGTGGGTGTGTGTGTACTGAATGAGCACTAATAGAAAAAGGGTCAAACGTGAAGCACATTAGTGCCGGTTTGAATTTGAGCCAGCACTAATGTGTACATTAGTGCCGGTTCCAACGGCTAGCCGGGCCGCTGTCATTAGTACCAGTTCGTGGCGAACCTTTAGCACCGGTTCGTGCCACGAACCGGTACTAAAGTGAGTGGTGGCAGGATGTTGTTAGTCCGGGGCCCCTCCAGCACCTTTAGTACTGGGTCGTATCACGAACCGGTACTAAAGGTCGTCCTACATAGACCCTTCATCCACCCGAGCTCACTCTGTTCTTCCCCTTTCCCCTCTCCTCTCTGTTCTTTTCCCTCTTCCTCTCAAGCTCATCACACATTTTGCCCAAGATTTGAAGGCCCACATCCATTCAAATGATCACAAAGGTTAGCAACTCTTTCCTTTCATCTCTCATTGCTAGATTAGCTCGTGTAATGCTTTATATAGTGATTGATTTTTGAGTTTAGTCATTTGGGAGGAATTATATATATGTGCTAGTATTTGATTTATATGCAATCTGAGGTCAAAAATAACACTTAGTTTTGCATATGTAGGTGTGGTTTACTTAGTACGTTCTAAATCTCCGTCGTAACCACCGTCAATCGCTTGCAACGTCCCGTCGCTGGCACCACCTTGTGGTGAGCCTCTTGTTCATGAAGTTTTAAATAAAAAAAATGATGTTTGTGTGATTTGGATATATAGTTACTCGTATATTTATCTTACCCATACGTTGTTTGTTATGCATAGTGCCATGGTTTTGATATCCGTCCAGTCGACCCTCGTCCGGGTTATGATTCGGATGTGGTATATTCTCTTTTAAAACTATTCATTGCATTTCGTGTTTATGGCAAAGTATGCCCATCAAGTTGACATAGATATTTGTATGTAGGAGGTAGTTGAACCCGAAATTCCAACCGACCCTATTGTCGAGAGGTTAAATTTAGTTGAAAGAGAAAACGAGGATTTGAAGGAAAAATTGAAAAGAATTGAGGGGGAGAAGATGGAATTGGAGTTGCATGTTGCCGATGTCGTCGATGATCACAAGATTAAGATGGAGAAAATGCGCTTAAAGATTAGAAAGATTAGAAAATATGCCATTCATAGTGAGGCTTATCATTATGCTGTTGGATCAATTGTTACCTTAGTTGCGATCTTGATCGCATTTGTTGTTGCATTTAAATTATTTAGCTAGAGAGTTATTTGTTTGTTGCATTGAAGTGT
This sequence comes from Triticum dicoccoides, assembly GCF_002162155.2. Lineage (NCBI taxonomy): Eukaryota > Viridiplantae > Streptophyta > Magnoliopsida > Poales > Poaceae > Triticum > Triticum dicoccoides. Next base: position 617,397,062 of record NC_041384.1, on the reverse strand, counting down.
TGTATGCTCTTTATGTATGAACTTTATGTATTGTATTAATTTGATGTTTTCGGTGCTGTGTATTGAAGATGAGCCGGCAATGGATGTACGATGACCGATGCTCTCCCGAGTTCATTAATGGCGTGCGTACTTTTCTTCTTGCGGCTGAGGCAAACAAGCGAGCGGATGGTTTTATGCATTGTCCATGTGCTGGTTGTAAGAATGGTCGCAATTACTCTACGTCAAGAACCATTCACGTCCACCTGTTTGAGTCCGGTTTCATGCCCCACTATAATGTTTGGACCAAGCATGGAGAAAGAGGGGTTATGATGGAAGACAATGAAGAAGAAGAGGACGACGACAGCTATCCTGGCCATGGGTTCCCTGAATACGATGATACAACAATGAGGGAAGAAGCTGAGCCGGTAATGCGGGAAGAAGCTGAGCCGGCAATGCAGGAAGAAGCTGAAGAAGAGGCATCGGATGAGCCCGTTGATGATCTAGGTCGTGCCATTGCCAATGCAAAGAGAAACTGCGCAAGTGATTTGGAGAAGAAGAAGTTGCAGCGCATGTTAGAGGATCACAAAAAATTGTTGTACCCGAATTGCGAAGGTGACAAGAAAAAGCTAGGCACCACACTGGAATTGCTGCAATGGAAGGCAGAGAATGGTGTATCTGACAAGGGATTTGGAAAGTTGCTGGTAATGATAAAGGATATGCTTCCAAAGGACAACAAATTGCCGAGAGTACGTACCAAGCAAAGAAGGCTGTCTGCCCTCTAGGGTTAGAGGTGCAGAAGATACATGCATGCCCTAATGATTGCATCCTCTACCGCGGTGAGTACAAGGATTTGAACGCTTGCCCGGTATGCGGTGCATTGCGCTATAAGATCAGCCGCGATGACCCTGGTGATGTCGAGGGCGAGCGCCCCAGGAAGAAGATTCCTACCAAGGTGATGTGGTATGCTCCTATAATACCATGGTTGAAACGTTTGTTCCAAAACAAAGAGCATCCCAAGGCGATGCGATGGCACAGAGAAGACCGTAAGAAAGACGGAAAGTTGAGAGTACCCGCTGACGGGTCGCAGTGGAGAAAAATCGAAAGAAAGTACGGGAAGGAGTTTGCAGATGACGCAAGGAACATATGGTTTGGTCTAAGCGCAGATGGCATTAATCCTTTTGGGGAGCAGAGCAGCAACCATAGCACCTGGCCTGTGACTCTATGTTTGTATAACCTTCCTCCTTGGTTGTGCATGAAGCGGAAGTTCATTATGATGCCAGTGCTCATCCAAGGCCCTAAGCAACCCGGCAACGACATTGATGTGTACCTAAGGCCATTAGTTGAAGAACTCTTACAACTGTGGAATGGAACAGGTGTACGTGTGTGGGATGAGCACATGGGGGAAGAATTTGACCTAAAGGCGTTGTTGTTCGTGACCATCAATGATTGGCCTGCTCTCAGTAACCTTTCAGGACAGACAAACAAGGGATACCACGCATGCACGCACTGTTTGGACGATACCGACAGTATATATTTGGCTAATTGTAAGAAGAATGTGTACCTGGGACATCGTCGATTTCTTCTGAGCAAGCATCCCATAAGAAAAAAAGGCAAGCATTTCAAAGGTGAGGCAGATCACCGGACGAAGCCTCACCACCGTACTGGTGCTGATGTACATGATATGGTCAAGGATTTGAAGGTGCTCTTCGGAAAGGGTCCTGGTGGACAACCTGTTCCGAATGACGCTGACAAACGCGCACCCATGTGGAAGAAGAAATCTATATTTTGGGACCTGTCCTATTGGAAAGACCTAGAGGTCCGCTCCGCAATCGACGTGATGCACATGACGAAGAATCTTTGTGTGACCCTGCTTGGCTTCTTAGGCGTGTATGGGAAGACAAAAGATACACCTGAGGCACGGGAGGACCAGCAACGTATGCACGGAAAAGACGGCATACATCAGGGTCATGCAAGCTACGCTCTTACCAAAGAAGAGAAAGAAATCTTCTTTGAATGCCTGCTTAGTATTAAGGTACCGTCTGGCTTCTCGTCGAATATAAAGGGAATAATAAACATGGCAGAGAAAAAGCTCCAGAACCTAAAGTCTCATGACTGCCACGTGATTATGACGCAACTGCTTCCGGTTGCATTGAGGGGGCTTCTACCGGAAAACGTTCGATTAGCCATTGTGAAGCTATGTGCATTTCTCAATGCAATCTCTTAGAAGGTAATCGATCCAGAAATCATACCAAGGTTAGAGAATGATTTGGTGCAATGTCTTGTCAGTTTCGAGTTGGTGTTCCCACCATCCTTCTTCAACATCATGACACACGTCCTAGTTCACCTATGCGAAGAGATTAATGTTTTGGGTCCTATATTTCTACACAATATGTTCCCCTTTGAGAGGTTCATGGGAGTCTTAAAGAAATATGTTCATAACCGTGCTAGGCCATAAGGAAGCATCTCCAAGGGCCATGAAAATGAGGAGGTCATTGAGTTTTGTATTGACTTTATTCCTGACCTTGAGCCAATTGGTGTTCCTGAATCGCGGCATAAGGGCAAACTGGATGGAAAAGGCACGCTAGGAGGGGAACAAATAATATGTATGGACGGACATTCTCTCACTAAAGCACACTACACAGTTCTACAGAATTCCGCCTTGGTGGCTCCGTATATGGATGAACACAAGAATTTGCTACGCTCCAAACATCTGGAGCGGTCTGATGACTGGATTACATGTGAACAAACCAGGAGTTTCGCCAGCTGGTTGCAGACACGTACCATGCATGACACCTCTATTGAAGATGACCTGTACTTGCTGTCCCAGTCACCATCTTCGAATATAATGACTTTCAAAGGGTATGAGATAAATGGTAATACATTTTACACGATCGCCCAAGATAAGAAGAGCACCAACCAAAACAGTGGTGTCCGCTTTGATGCAGAAACCAAGGCAGGAAAGGAAACATATTATGGTTATATACAGGACATATGGGAACTTGACTATCGACGTGGTTTGAAGGTCCCTTTGTTTCGGTGCAAATGGGTCAATATGACACGAGGCGGGGTAACGGAAGACCCGCAGTACAGAATGACAATAGTGGATCTCAACAATCTTGCGTATGCAGACGAACCATTCGTCCTAGCCAATGATGTGGCACAGGTTTTCTATGTGAAGGATATGTCTACCAAGCCAAGAAAAAGAAAAGATAAGGAAGCGAATGCATCGTACGATGAGCCAAAGCGGCACATAGTTCTTTCTGGGAAGAGAAACATCATGGGAGTGGATGACAAGACAGACATGTCAGAACATTATGAAAAGTTTGATGAAATTGCTCCATTCACAGTGAATATTGACCTGAGCATCCCGTTAAATGATGAAGATTTTTCATGGTTACGGCGCAAAGGGACACACGCGAAGAAAAAGTTTCACACCCAAAGATCTGGGATGTGATCGGCTTCACTATCATCACTTTCTTCTGTGTTTCACACCCAGGAGGGAATCTCTGTAATAGTTAGGGTAGTTATGTGTTTTGGCATTTGAAACGCGAAGAAATTTTATGTGCAAACAAATTCTTTCATGCCTTTACTGATTTTTTTAAGCTAAATGACCCTGAAATTGAAAAGCATTTCAAATGAACTCAGAAAAGGTTGAAAGTTGGAATGGTATCATAATTTCACCCACATAGCATGTGCAATAGAGAGGGTTACCGCAAAAAGTGGATGCACTTCGTGTACTAAATGGACAATCTCTTTCGAAGTATCAGGGTTTCGGATGAAAACTCATCCGTTACAAAAGGCATTTCATTTTTTTAAATAACCTAAGCATTACGAAATTGAATATAATGATAAAACACACTAATATTAAACATAAGGAAAAAGAATCACTGAAAAATCTATTCTCAAAGTTAAGTTATTCACAAACTAGTGATTCACACAAATTTCAAATAAATCAAAATTTAAACTATTCAAATTTGTAAACTACCGGTACTAACAGAAAGTTTGTAATTTTTTGTACCTAAAGCAAAAATATTCACAAAGAAACTCTAAACACAGCAAAAAAACAACTCAAACAAAAATAAATAAAGCAAAAAAAAATGCCCACCTACTGCGCCACAGCGGCCTGCATACGACTAGAAACCCAACCTGTTGTTGGGCCAGGATGCAGGCCCGCAAAGGCCCAGTAGGCCCACAGGGCAGCACAGAACATTTAGGCCCAGTAGGCCTGCTTTGGAGAGGAGCTCGAGGGAGCTACCACACTGGGGCTTATAAACCAGTGCGGATGCCCCTCGGCTAGCGAGGTGGGACTAAACATTTCGCACCGCACCTGCGCCAGCGCACCCCCTTTAGTACCAGGTGGTGGCTCAAACCGGTACTAAAGGGGGGGTCTTTAGTACCGGTTGGAGCCACCACCCGGTACTAAAGGGGTGCGGTTCCCACCGCTTGGCCTGGCCAAAACAGGCCTTTAGTACCGGTTGGTGGCTCCAACCGGTACTAAAGGTCCATCCTATATAACTAAACACTTCAAAAATTTAAGTTTCTCCTCTGCTTCTTCTCCTCTGCCCCGTCGCCCGCCGCCCCCGTCTCCATATCCCTCGTCGCCGCCCCGTCCCCGTCGTCACCGCCCCGTCGTCCCCGTCCCCATCGTCCCCGTCGTCACCGCCGCACCGTCCCGACCCGTCCCGCGTCATCCCCATCCCCGTCATCGCCACCCCGTCCCCGTTGTCGCCGCCCCGGCCCGT